>NC_044908.1:8391694-8691694 GCF_001633185.2 Quercus lobata | reverse complement strand
ACCATTGCATATATTCAACACCCAGAAATTAAACTCGAGAGCAAAAAGGAAAGCAATGAAATTTATTACCCAAAACAAAAAGAACCCAGAAACTAATATCAGATACAAACTCTTACCCAACCCAGGAAATCCCATTATTTCAAAATTCAAACCCCCAACAATACTAAAAATCCACTCTCAAGTCCCACCATCTTAAGCTCCACATGCTAGCATACCAAAGAATCACAACTATAAATATGCCAACCAAATAATAAAAACAAGAATAAAATCAGATAAAATAAACCAACCCCAGAAAAAGAGAGGCCAAGAAGAAGGTAAAGAGAGAAAGTGTGTGAAAAGGAGAGACCTTTGGGATTTGTTAAAATGCAGGGAAACAAGAAATGATTGTTATTGTTATTGTTGTTGTTGTTGTTGTTGCTTTTTTTTGTTGTTGTGAGCATGGATTTGTGCATGTCCTCCTTGATCCTTCTAACCCCACAAAAGAACACACACAAAAAACTCTCTCTCTCTCTCTTCACTTGGGTTTTGGCTTTGGAACCATGTCCTAGGCTTACTCACATATCTCTTCCTAAAACAATGGATTCTTGCATTAACAGTTTAACACATACTTAACAATCTCAACTCATCACCACCACCACCGCTACTACCAGCTTTCCACTCTCAAAAAGTTTTTATCTTTTACATATCCTTTTATATTCGAAAAAAATTTTCATTTATTTTTTTTTTTTAAATTAAAACTGCATACTTTTTATCTTTCACATTGTTTTTCTTTTGTTTTTTTGGTTGGTACAACGTTTTTTGTCGTGTTGTGGGTAGTGTGGTAATAAATTAATAATAATTTTTTATCAAAAAAATAATTTTTTTAATTAATTAATTTATTTATTAAATTCACTAACAGTCTCTTAAATATACTCAGCCGCCCTTATATTTTTCACTTTTTACTTCGCCCGCGCGCTTTCCATGGAGCGTGGAGTGCACCTTGAAATGAAATGGATAAACTATTCTTTGTTGGTGATTTTGATGCATGCCACGTTTGCCTTTTCTGTATGATTGAACGGTTGGGATTTACTCATACATACCCCTAATTTCTTGGACTTGGTATTCATTTAGTTTTTTTTTTCTTCTTAAATGCACTAGTGTTTCTAGTTGGGAGGAGCTCCTACTCCTCTTAAGAGACGCAGACTAGAGACAATTAGAGGTTATCTTGGTAAAGTTTTTTCTTCTTCCTTGATAATAGCTAAGGTTCCAATGTTAACTCTATTAGTAAAGTTTAGTTTAAATCAATATTCAATTAATAATGTATTAGCATGGTAATAAAGAATAGGGTTATATTAATGGTGCCTTTATGACAATTGTTAACAAATTATTTTATAAAAAATTTTATACTACTTTAATGAGAAATTGAAAAGGTTGTTAAAAAATTAATTGTTTTTTTTTTATTTTCTTATAAAAACTTTTCTAAAATGGTTCATTAATAAACTCTATTAGGCCATTCATTAACTTTTCTCCAAAAAATAATTATCAATGAAGTTTTTTTTTTTTAGAGATTTTCAACCTATGACGTCCGCTCCTAATGATAGCTCCTTATCATCAGACCAAGACACCAATCAGTTTTTGGTGTAGGCAGGGATTGAACCCCAGATCTCTTATACAACCATCAGAGATTTTATCAGTTGAGCTAACTGGAACCCACTCAATGAAGGTTTCATAAATAAATAAAAAATAAATAAAAATTATCAAGGAAGGAACACAATAAGTTCAAATATATTAAGGTTTTTTGGATATAATTTAAATACACCTCAACTTTTGTACCAAAATTTTTTCCATAACTCAGATATAATCTAGTATTAGTTGTTGTTTACCACTCGCAATTGACCATAATAGAATCATTACAAAATAGAATCATCACAAAAGTTATAGCACAAGATTCAGCCCACATACTTTATCAAATTTAATCGAAAAACCTAATGTGCTATACTTAATAAATTGTACCTAAATTTTGTGCTTTTCTTATCAACAATATATAACTTGGGTGATACGTCATTATAGGGTACCTCTAATATTTTTTAAAGTATCATATCAATTGTAGATTTTTTGTTCAATAAGACATGAGTTATGACAAAATTTATTGTCAGATGTGAAACTATTATTGTCAGTCCAAATTCAAAATGTGAAAATTTTATAATAAAAAAGAGTTATCATGCGACGTGACAGAACTTACCATTTTGATGTAAGCAGTATCTTATTTGATCATATCATAATCTAATTTGAAAAAAAAAAAAAATCACAAATTTAAAATGGATTCTCAATATGACATGAGTTATAAACGAAGGTGACAAATTAATTTTCACAAGTAACCACACACACACACACACATATATATATATATATATATGGTTCTAAAATTCATAGTTGTATCAAATGGCTTAATTTCATATATTACGCCTAGAACAATAGGCTTTTATCATACATTAATTATTAAGATAATAAAGTTTAGACAAAATTAAAATTAAAATGTCACTCCAATTAAAAAATATTAGCAATATTTTAAATAAATTTAAACTGAATTTGTTACTTATTTTTATCATTTATCAAACTTTTGTGTTTTAATGTGTTTTTAATATGTGTCTGGTTAATTATTAAGACAATCAGTTTTTCTACATGAAACACATATAAAATTTAAAATACGTCACTAATTACTACAGCAATTTTGTGTTTTAATGTGTTTTAAATATTTTACTCGTTAATCATTAAGATATTCAGTTTTTCTATGTGAAACACATATAAAATTTCAAGTATGTCACTAATTACGACTGCAATTTTGGTGATATTAGTAAAATATTTATTTAATTTTATATCATTTTTAATTAATCCTTGCATCTCACAAACATTATACTGATTATTATTTAAGGTACCATAAATATAAATAATATGTTAAGTACGGAAAATTTTTAAATACTATCGGAGTATAGTGAAATAATGTTCCTTCCTTTCACATTTATGGTAGAACCCACCATGAATTTAATTAATAGACCTCACCACGAATGTGAGACAAAAAAACACAATTCTTCGTACTCCAAGAATACCTAAGAATTACTCCTTAAATACTCAATACACAATCTCTCATTGTTTTTAGGCTAAGTCCTGCATTACTAAAGAAGTAAAGAGTTCCTAAGAATATATGAATTTAAAAGTACATTAAGTTACTTTTATTAAAGTATACTTTCCCCTTTGAAGTGGCTTTAGAACTAACGCTTATGACTTCGGATTTGTCTTAACGCACTATTGGAAAAGTGCTTCATTCATAAAAAAATAAATAAAATACAGTAAGTGTTTTAGGAGCCTTAAACAGTCTTTTAGTAGAATTTGTCTAATGTTTGGCAATTTCACCCAAAAAAGAAGGGAAAAAAAAACTTTTTAAGAGCTCCTTAAATGTGAAAACCACTTAAACACCAAAGTTGAAATTTGGAACTTTTAAGAAAAAAAAAACTATACAATCCAATATTCATACTGTTAGAATTTTTTTTTTTTTTTCAGAAATAAACTAACTGCTAAACACACACTTAATTATACTCTCTCACCAAATTCAAATACCTTACTTAACTTAAAGTATTACTACAAAAAAGTCTAACTCTTGTAATAGTAGAGTGAGACTTTAATTTTCTAAACACTCAAAACGTTAAAAAATCTTTTCAGTTAAAATTCTACGTCCCAAAAAAATTTACTGAAAAACGTTTATTTGGTATTGTTGTATGAAATAGAACTTTTGTAACATGGAATTTAATTGAAAAGTTTCTTAAAAGTTTTGAGTGTTCGAAAAATTAAGTTAAGGGTCTGTTTGGTTGGAGGGGTAAAAAAGTGAGAGAATAGAAAATGGTGAGAGGATGAAAAAGTAGAGAGTAGAAAAAATTTATATTCCCCCCTTTTTATTTGGTTTGGAGTGAAAAAGTAAAGAGATAGAAAAAGTGAGTTTGTATAAATTTACTCATATATCCTTGCTAAAAATGATGCCCAATTAAAACAAAAAAAAAGTGACAAACAACCCAAAAAAACACAAAAGAAAGCAAAAGAAAAAAAAAAAAAAAAGGCAATATTGGAGGAAGGAAAAGAAACGTCCAGGAAATAAAAATAAAAAATAAATAAATGGTGAAAAAGAGTAATGCACAGACAAAGTCACAAGTGCATATGAACATTTTTACCTATTAAGTAGCCCAATTTTCTCTTTTTAATTTTTTCTCTATTTTGGGGAGAAAACTTTTTAGGGGGTTTGGAAAAAAAGTACTTGGACCCCACAATTTATTTTCCTTCCTACTTACTTAACCAAACACGCTCCAAAAAGATTTTCATTCTCATTTTCTCTCCAAAGTTTTCCATCCACCTTATTTCACCTCCAAACAAACACACCCTAAAAGTTGTTTGAGAATTTTTAACAAATTAGGTTTAAGCCTAATTGGATAAGCAGTTGTAAAACACGCATTTTTAAGATACAAATGGCAAAAACACAATCTTCGTTTAAAAAAATGGGTGAGTGGGTGTTTGTAAAAAAAGCCGCGTGTGACGCATTTGAAAACGCAATTTTTATAAATTTGTAGTTTTTTTTTTTTTTTTTTAATGTTACAAAGTGAGGTGATGAATATTGTAATAATTAAGTGGTAGTGTCAATGTTGGATGTTTGCATCTACGAGATCCAATCATCCCAAAGCTTGAGACTTCAAGTGCAGCCAATTTTTTACAAATCAGAGTTGCACCTTGACCAATTTAAAGCAACTTTCATAAAATAATCCAAAACTTAAAATTGAAATTTTTAGCATATGATCAATCCCCATCATTGATCTGTTCGATACTAGTGCTGAAAATATAAAAATAAAGGTGATGGCCTTTGCAGTTTGTGCATTTCAGAAAATTTTGGGCAGTATTAAATTGCTTATTGACTTCACATGAAACCACAATTTAAGACGTGGAATTCACAAAATTTAAGGAATAGAAAATAGAAATACGTGGAGTTCACAAAAAAATTTCGAAGTATAGAACTAAATATATGATTACAAGTCAAAATCAGAATCTTTCTTAGCATGCGCTCATAGCAGAGTGAAGCTATAATTAATGTTCTTCCGTCACCTTCCAATAGAGGCATTAATAAAGCAAATGAAGCAAAGAAAATGGTGCTTTATTTATCAATTAGTCTAGGCTCCATTCAGCCTTTAAAAAAAATATAATATCCAGTCAAACAACTTTCACATTTTTAATTTTAATTTTTTTTTTTACAATTATTGGAATGAATATTATGATTGATTTACAATAAAATTGATGTAATCGCAGAAAGGGCTCAGTTAACAGATATTTTTAGGACATTTGTTAATAGATTATTATAGAAAAATAGTAAATTGCAAATTACACCTCTAAAATTTGTGAAGTAAAATTTCAGAATTTGAATTTTACTCTCTAAAGTGAAGCTATAATTAATGTTCTTCCATCACCTTCCAATAGAGGCATTAATAAAGCAAATGAAGCAAAGAAAATGGTGCTTTATTTATCAATTAGTCTAGGCTCCATTTAGCCTTTAAAAAAAAATATAATATCTAGTCAAACAACAACTTTCACTTTTTAAATTTTTTAATTTTTTTTTACAATTATTGGAATGAATATTATGATTGATTTACAATTAAATTGATGTAACCGCAGAAAGGGTTCAGTTAACAGATATTTTTAGGACATTTGTTAATAGATTATTATAGAAAAATAGTAAATTACAAATTACACCCCTAAAATTTGTGAAGTAAAATTTCAGAATTTGAATTTTACTCCCTAAAGTGAAGCTATAATTAATGTTCTTCCGTCACCTTCCAATAGAGGCATTAATAAAGCAAATGAAGCAAAGAAAATGGTGCTTTATTTATCAATTAGTCTAGGCTCCATTTAGCCTTTAAAAAAATATAATATCTAGTCAAACAACAACTTTCATATTTTTAATTTTTAATTTTTTTTTTTACAATTATTGGAATGAATATTATGATTGATTTACAATAAAATTGATATAATCGCAAAAAGGACTCAGTTAATAAGTATTTTTAGGACATTTGTTAATAGATTATTATAGAAAAATAGTAAATTGCAAATTACACCCTTAAAATTTGTGGAATAAAATTTCAGAATTTGAATTTTACTCCCTAAAGTTTGAGGATGTTTGGATTTTACACTCCAACATTTCAGAATTTAGATTTTACCCTCTAAATTTTAGGGGTGTTTGGATTTTATTCCTTAAAGTTTGAGAATGTTTGGATTTTACCCTCTAAAGTTTCAAAATTTGTGGGTGTAAAATCCAAACACTTCCAAATGTCAAGGTGTAAAATCTAAACACCCCAAACTTCAGGGTGTAAAATCCAAATACCTCCAAACTTTAAGGGTGTAATTTGCAATTTACCTTTAGAAAAATTTTGATGCTACTTTTCTGATAAATATAAAAAACTATTAAAAAATCAATTACTTTTTTTTTACCCCATAAAAAAATTTCTAGAGATATTTACTAAACAAACGTCCTAAGGGCATTTGTTAAATAATTTACTAAACCAATGCCCTAAAGTCATTCATTATTTACACTTTAAGTTGTTATCAACTTCTATACCAGATTTCTTAGACTATGTTATGTCATGTGTAAATGCTTCTTTAAGATCACTCTCATGTTAGGAATTTTGCTATGTTTCTAAGAACTTAAAGTTTTTTTGGCCCTTAACATTGTTTTTTGGATAGCATTTTGTAATTGGGATGAACCCATATCCATCTATAATCTACCTGATTGGATTTTCTGCCTAGAAGGTAGAAATGGATCTAAGCCTTTTCCCACCTTTTTCCTTAATACAATTATTCTTAATTATTTATTTTAAAAAGATATAATTGATAATTTTTTTGAGAAGAATATAATTGATAATTGGTATGTTAAAAATAATGTTGTATTGCTGTTGCTTTTTATTTATTTCCCCTTCCATATGGGGATTATATTACTACCAATGTATAAATATTCCTTTTCCAATTAATTGGGGTTAACTATAAGTAAGATATATATTCTTTTCTTTTCTTTTTCTTTAGTTAGAAGACAAATACTAGGATTCAGCTATTCATCTAGTCTTGAAAATACTAAACTTCATTAGGGGAAATTTTCACTGTTAATCTTTCATATATCGATGTAACCATTGGTATATGTTCCAAGGATTATATGTTTGAGGGAATTTTTTTTTTTTAATAATAATTATCTATTCATAGTTGCTTAATGTTAAAAGTAACATACCACATTCATGCATGAGATATATCAAAAGTTATGCGAAGGTCCTAAAATACATCGTTAATCTTCCATGTAGTGGATGAATACTATTCTTATTAACTTAATCTTTTCCTCCCATCCAAAAAAAAAAAAAAACACTTAATCTTATTCCTTCTAGAAATATATCGTAATTCTTTTATTATTGGATGAATATTAACTTAATCTTATCCCTTCTTGACAACTTGGTTGAGTTTATCTGTTTAGATTTTTAAGCAACTTGGCACTAAAAAAATTATATTTGTTTCGAAGAAACTGTGAAATTATATTTGGCTTAACCATGCATGAACTTGGTGTCAATTTATCAAAAATTTCAATAAATAAATATATTTTTTAATATAAGATAAAAATTATACTTTAATCTAATTTAAGCATATATGTATGTGAAACTTCTTCTTGGAAACTTGAACATTGGCCCTTACCTCTCCTATTTTACAAGAATTTTGTACTTAATAGAGTAATTATTACCTCAAAGGTGCGCGACAATGTTTCGAATATATATTAGTATTGAAGAAACTAGTAGGAAATGGTTATTTATTAATGATAGTTTTATGAGATATGCTTGACTCGAATCCGAGTCCTTACCCCCTACACCCCATAAGTACTTATACTTGTAAAGTGACCATCACATCAAGAATATATGGTGATAACAAGATTCAATATTGAGTCTCTTATCTAGGCATGAGATACTTCATTGATTGAGTAATTAAAATCTACCATTTAATAACAATATGAATTTTTTTTTAGCAAATCCCTTATTATTCTGAGTAATTCTCTCTCCTCATTAACTAAAAAGTTATAAAATGTAAGAAAAATAAAAATAAAAGCAGCTGTCTGGAACGTGAGTGACCAAAATTCTCATCTTAACAAGCGACAAGTCTCGTCCTAGGGTTTACCAAAAAAAAAAAAAAAGTCTCAACCTAGGCCATCCTTGTCATATTATGTTAATGCTTTTATTGTGGACAAAACAATTGCATTTAATATTGGTAAGCATGGTCTTATCTTTGTCAGAAATTATTATTTTAGTCACCTAGAATGATAAACATCCTTCCCAAAACATTATTTAAAGTTGAACAAGTCAAATCAGTACTTATCTTTCAACTTACAGTTTTACCACTCTTTCCTTCATAATCATGAATTTTTCCCCACCTTTTTTTTTTTTTAATATTTAAATTGTTATTAAATTAATTAATTTCATAAGTTGTTATTATTGATACCATTTTATTTAGATTCTACTAATTTGTTAGTGAACCATTTAAAAAAAATTATGAAAATATGACTACCTTTTTTGACAGTTTTTCAACTCTCCATAAATATTTTCCTAAAATATATTATTAATGCATGCCCAAACCCTTTTTATTAATATTATTCATACTATGTTACCTCAATAATTATATAAAACAGTTGTACAAAATTTTGTGAATCTAATCTTGTTACTTCGGCTGTGTTTGGTTGCCGTAAAAAGTTTTCCGAAAAATACATATTTTCCGGAAATGCTAATTTCCGAAAAAGGAAAATATTTTTGTGTGTTTGGTTGTATTTCAAAAAATTTTCCGGAAAATATTTTCTGGTGTTTGGAAAAGAAGGAGGAAAACACAAACCCAGAAAAACACAAGCCACAACCCAGACAAATTGCGATCTCGCGAAGGCGAGATCGCGATCAACGTCGCGATCTCGCGACGGCGCGATCTCGCATTCGCGAGATCGCGATCGACGCTTCGCGAGATCGCGCCGTCGATCGCGATCTCGATTCGGCGCGATCTCGCGAAGGCGAGATCGCGATCAACGGCGTGATCTCGCGAACGACGCATCACGAGATCGCGCCGTCGATCACGATCTCGATCCGGCGCGATCTCGTCGATCGCGCCTCTCAATCAACGATCGCGATCGTGCACCGCGCCGCTCGTCCGCGCGGTGCGATCGTCGGACGAGCGGCGCGATCGTCGATCGCGCCGCTCGTCGGCGCGATCGTCCCTCTCTCTCTCTGATCTGGGCTCTCTCTTCTCTCTCTCTCTCTCTCTCTCTCTCTCTCTCTCTCTCTCTCTCTCTCTCTCTCTCTCTCTCTCTCTCTCTCTCCGGAAGTGAATTGAAGTGAAAATGAAGGCAGAAATGGATTTCCGTGGTCAAAGGGAAAATTCGTGGTCAACCGGAAATCATTTTCCGGAAAATAATGTTTTTCGTGACAGCCAAACGCATGCATTTTCCGGAAAATCATTTCCGGAATCACTTTGAAGTCGATTCAAACGCAGCCTTCATTGTATCCCTTTCAAATATTTTTATAAACACCTTCACATGATTTTACCTCAATAAATATATAAAAAAATTTGTTAAAAATTTTGTGAATCTAATCTTGTTACTTCATTGCATCCCTTTCAAATATTTATAAACACCTTCACACGATGTTACCTCAATATAGATATAAAAAAATTTGTAAAAAATTTTGTGAATCTAAACTTGTTTACTTCATTGCATCCCCTTCAAAATAAGTGAAAGGGAACAGTTGGCCAAAGTTGGTGCACAATTTAGCACCGCCTCAAGTGTGTTTCATAAGTATTAGTATTAAGTATAAAATAATTCAAATTAGCTAACAGATTCCAACAATTAGTAAAATATATATATTATTTGTTTAATGTTGAAAGGAATCTTCACTACCAAAGAGAATATAAAATTCTTACTCCATTATAAAACCTAAGAAATTAGGCCATGGCTGACAACTAATCAGCATGTCCCATGCGGCGTCTTTTTTTTCTTTTTTCTTTTTTGATGGAAACTTGTCCAAAATATTAATTATTTGATAATAAATTACTCATGAGCTTATCCATTAATCTAATAGAGATCTACAATTTTCAGTTTTTATATTTTTTGGAATATTGTTGTTGTTGTTTTCACTTATTATCTTCGAATTGTTTGGTCTAAATCATCGTACATCAAACAATTAGAGGATGTTTGGTAATGTTGTTTGAACAGCAGTTTTCGTTATTTAAACAACACAACACGTATTTTCATAACGTTTTTTTACCCACCCGTATTTTCACAACACTTAAACAACATTACTAAAACAATACTATCAAACAGGCACTAAGTATCATTATGTTGATGATGTTGTTGGCTCTTGAAATTAATTAAGTTTAAAAATTTCAGAAAAATGGGAAACTGTGAGATAAATTGCACCAAAAGACAAAGTTTATAGTAATTGTCATTGGATCTTCCAATAAAAATTGGAAAAATATTTGTTGATTATAATGACGTTGCCGTTTAGCAGGAGAGTAGGACTCGTCATTTGAGTTTTGAGAGGAGAGTAGGTAACACAACAAGGCTGGACTTTTTTGTTTTTCTTTTTCTTTTTTCCAATTATCGTTTTTTTTTTTTTTTTGAGAATTATCGTTTATGTTTTTAGTTTTATTGAGCAATGAAGTAGGTAAATACCGTAAATTAGATCATTTTCTTTTCTCTTTTTTTTTTTCTTTGTTCTTTACTTTCTTTTTCTTTTCTTTTTTAATTTGATAATTGAGGAGGGAGAAGGATTTGAAGCCTTGAGAAAAATAAAAAAGAGTTGTCAATTGAGCTTGCTTGGCTTTTTTTTAAGTTTCAATTAGCTCAACTGATAAAGTTTTTAACGATTGAATAAAAAATTTGAGATTCAATCTCAATTTACTCCAAAAACTAATTGGTGTCTTTGTTTTATGATAAAGAGTACAATTATCGAATGCAGACTTCTTAGATTGAAATTCTATCAAATAAATAAAGGTTCTTGGCTTTTTTTTCTCCCATTTTATTTACAATAAGTGAGGGTGGAAATTTTGGATCAAGGTTCTTCCACTACAAAAAAAAAAAAAAAGTTCTATGGCCACGTTTTTAAAATGCGGCTATATGTCAAAAAACGTGGCTATAGCCTATAGTCGCATTTTTTTAAGCCACGCTTTCTGATGTGGCCTAAAACCTATGACTATAGGACTGACGGCCCTATGGCCGCACTTTTTAACCGCAGCCCAAGACCAGGTCCTATAGCCCCGTTTAAAACGCGGCCTAAGGGTATGGTTTTCATGAAGAACCCTAACCCTAATACAAGGAAGATGATGATAGTGGAGATGAAAAGCTTACCCCAAAACTCCATGGAAGCAAGAGAGAGAGAGAGGAGGAGGCTAGGGTTTGGGGAGGGTTTTAGAGAGAGAGAGAGAGAGAGAGTTTAGAGTGAGTGAGCTTTGTTACAAAGCACAGCGAGTGCCAAAGCTCCACCAGTCGAAGCAGCGAGCTCAGCCGTCCGATTCAGCTTCTTTTCTTCAACCACCACTGTCGGTTGGTTCAATGACCCATTTGTCTCTTCGATCACAAACCCATCTGGAGAAGAGGAAGAGGAAGAGGTTTGGGCTTGTGGGCTCGGCTCTGATGGTGGTTGTGGCGGCAATGGGTTTATGTTTTTGTTTTGGAGAAGAGGGTCAACGTAATGGAGGCGGAGATGGAGGGCTTGTGGGTTCGACATCGAGGCTGTTCTTGATGGCGATGTAGAGGTCGGAGATGGAGGCGGCAGAGATGGTGAAGTGGTCAGGGAAGGAGCTCGGCGGCTATAGGTCAGCGATGGAAGATCTAGATCAGCTCAGACCTGATCTAATGGGAGGTAGAGGGTCAGCGAGCGTTTGGTGAACAAAAGGGCTGAAATGATTTTCGTGTGACATTTTATACCAAGCCTAAAGCCGAGTTTTTAACCTACGGCTATAGGAAAAATTTTAGGCCCCGTTTATAAAACGCAGCCCCATCCCAAACTAAAGCCGCGTTTTAAACGCGCGGCTTCAGACTAAATACTGTGGCTGCGTCTAAAAAACGCGGCTCTAGGCAAGCTAGAGCCGCGTTTTTTAGACACGGCCACAATTAAGAATAAATAAAAAAAAAAAAAGAAATACGCACAGGTCCTATGGCCGCGTTTTTTAAACGCGGCCGTAGCTCCACCCCCCAAAAATGTGGCTACAGCTCAAAAAAACGGGGCTTTAGACGCGTTCTATGGCCCCGCGTATAAAATGCAGCTTTAGTCTGTCTGGGGCCGCGTTTTTACAAACATGGCCTAAAAAAACGCAGCCTCAGACCCCCGCGTTTTGTAGTGTTCCAATGAAGAATCAAATAATAACTATTCAAATTTTTTGAATTTTTGAATCCAAGTTCTTCATGGTTAGTATGTTGTAGTAGTTGTTGTAAATTGTAATGAAATGACTATTTATGTAGAATAGCTATTCAATTATTTGGTTACATCTAAACTCTCAAAAAAAAAAAAAAAAAATTATTTGGTTATATCTTGATAGGTGTAAATGTGTAATAATGTCAAAAATTATAACTTCCCATATATACGTAACAATTATAAAAATAAAAAATAAAAAATCATTAAAAATTAATATGTTTCTTAAATTTAAAAATATTCTTTTAAAGAAATATAATTATATAAGTATAATATTTCATAAATACACATATTGACTTCTTTTTTTTGATGAGCACATATTGACTTTTGTTTTTAATAAAGATTATCATTTTTTTCCTAATCTTCATATGATATAAATGTCAAGGTTGGACTAGAATTTAAATAAAGTTTACTTGTTAATTTTAAAATAAATAAAATTTAATTCAAATATCTTGTAGGACAGAACACTACTCATTACCAAGGTAGAGAACATTTGAAATCCATTTGATATAGATGTCAACGTTTTGGCTAGATTTTAATACATTTAAAATGTTTTTGATGTAAATGTAGAGCAATTTACTAGAATTTAATACATTTGTCAGTCCTCTCATTTTCTTTTTTGATCATTCAACCAAAAATTAGAGAGGGGAGAGGCAAAGGCAAAATATGGTTTTGGTTCTAATTAAAAGTAAATTTTCAAAATATTTGATTAAATCTACAAAATATGTAACATTAAATCTAAGTAATGTTACATCACTCAATATTTTTTTATTAGATGTGAATTTTGAAAAATCCACTGTTGAATTACATTATATTCATATATTTTTCAAGCTTGCAAAATTTCAAGGTGATCAAAGATCAACAGTTATGTCATCAATTAATTGTTTAAATTAAAGTTTTTGTAGTTTAAAATAATGCATAAAAAATGAGTTTATAGGTTGAATAGTAAATAACATTTGACTACTACGAAAATTGACATGCACGTTAAGAACGTATAAAACATATAATTCAACGATATGATTTTTAAAATATAAATTTAATAACAAGTTATTGGAAAGTATAATGTTGCTTAAAGTTACTCTTTTTTATTTTATAATATTATTAAAACTATCATTGGGTATGGTTTTTCGTTTAAAAAATAATAATAAATCAAATTGTAAAGAAAAAACCCATGCCATCTAGCATGCAAGTGGTGTCTTCCCCTTGTGATGTTACGGTGATATCTTTCAATGAAGAACTAATAATAATAAAAATATCCCATCCAATTTCTAAAAGCAAGTGCGTTCCTCCGAAACGAAGTCCGAAAAAATTAGCAGAGAAAGTGAAGCCACAAAGTTGAGAATGGCTATTGTGCGCGTGCCTTGGGGTTTTTAGGGATTCTCAATTCCATAGCTATTAAGCAGGTGATAATGTGATCGAAGAACAAAGTTTCTTTCCAAATTAATTTAGAGATTTTTTATATATTTTTATATTGGGTATGAATTTTGAAAATCTAACCATTAGATCATATGTTCTTATTATATCTTTTATGTTTGCAAAATTTTAAGAAGATCAAAAATCAATTGCTATGTCTTCAATTAAGTGTAAAAATTTCAAATTTTTGTGATATAAAACTGTGTATAAAAAATAAGTTTATTGATCAAATAGCAAATAACATCCGATTTGAACGAAACTTGATATGTATGTTAAGAACATAAGGAACATGAACTTCAATAGTTAGATTTTCAAAATTCACACCTAATATATATATATATATAAAGTTTGGAGAGTTTCTCTTCAAACTAGTTTAAGAAAAACTTTGTTCATGATAGAATATTTATTATGGCCATTTTAGAGAATAACTTACATAATAAAAACATAGCCAAACAATTGAATTATTACATTATAGAGTCTATTAATGTATTATCAAACCTTGAGCTTTTAAAATCATATTAATTTAAATTGATACAATAAGACACTCACATTTGATTTGAAACTAGTGAAACCATAAAATATATAGATTCAAAACAAATAAAAAAACCTATAAAACTTATTGTAAATTAACAGTTTTAAATTTCATAATTTAATTTGAAAAAATTGTTAAGACTATAAAATTGTCATTTGCAACCAACCCTAAAATACAAGGTTCAAAAGATAATTTAGCAAATACAATATGGGTAAATAGTGGTTATGATTGTCGAATGCAACAAACAAAGGTGCAGACAAACAGAGACGTTAATGTCACACCTTTGAAGCCATTATTTGCAATATAAAGTGGAGTTTGTGATAGATTTTGTCAATCTCTAGGATGTATCTATGCACATCACAGCTAAATCCCACACTCTAAAAAAGGATCGAATTCCTGTCATTGTAGAAACTACAGAATAGAGACATACATAATAATGTCATAAACTGAGTGGGTCATATTTGACCTGGCATTTTTGGAACATCAGAGTTGGGAACACCATATATTTTACTAAAATAGAAAAGATGGTTGCACATCAAAAGCATAATTTAAGTTGGTATGAACTTTAACACTAGACTTCCAACAGTTCAACGTAAGATTCAACTATAAAAGAAAAGATAACTTAGTTAAAAGCAAATCCAATTATTAAACTTTTCTACACAATGATAACATTTTCCATTTTTCTTTTTTTCATTTTTTTGCCTTAGTTACTGACACTTGATATAACTTTCCTTCAAAGCATCGTTATTTCAAATTTATGGCTAACAATGTAACACAAATAAACAATAAATTATTTCAGAGTTAGAATTTAAGGGGAAATAAAAATAAAAATAAAACAACAACCGGTGTTCATTGACTAAAGCAGTCCTGACTCCTGAATTAGAAGACTCCCTTTTTTTTTTTCGGTTCTTTTCCGCAATGTCAATAAAACATAGGTGAGCCTAGGCCATCATGTTATGACCATAGTGATGTATGAAGAATTAGGGAAAGAGTTGGAGATTCACATCTTAACCAAAATTTAAGCACTGTCAAGCTACGATTTGATACAAGAATCACCCGCTCTTGCCCCAACCTGCCCCCCGTCTCCAGCCAACCAACAAACTAATATTCTCGTCCTTTGTACTGCATTTCCTGTAAAAATGAATTAATTAGCTTTCTAATATCAATCCTATTTTACAAGGCAAAGAAGTGTCCCAGATGTTTATAGAACAAAAAAGCTGCTCCAACACTTGTGTTACTCATGTATGGAAACATTAGACAAAATACTAAATGAATTTAAAATTTTAAAAAACCTGAATAATTCTAGTAGTATCACTCCAAAAGTAAATCGGCATCAGTTTTTCTGCTTTTTAATTTTTTAGTTGACTGTTTCATTCTACACTAGTTTGTAAGAGTTACAAATCACTAGGTGGCAAGGTTTTATAGTCCACATGTTCCTGTTAATGTTTTTTTTTTTTAATAATTAAATAAGCATTTAAAAAAAAAATTTATTTCATGTTTATTAGAAGTAAGTGATTAAATGATTATATTTACTATATCTCAATACCTTAAGCTTTTGGGATAATCGGTAATTTAACATAATATCAGAGCAAGAGGTCCTAAGTTTAATTCATGTCCTCCTCCACTCTACCTCCCATTTAAGTTCCCATAATTTCTCACCTATTAAAAGTGCTCATAGGTGAGGGGGGAGTGTTAGAAGTATGTGGTTAAACGATTAAATTTACCATATTACAATAGTTTAAGTTTTTAGGAAAATCAGTAATTTAATAGCATAAATGAAAGTGAACACACAGAATTACAAAAGATTATGTACAGAAAGATACAACTCTAAAAACTCAGGAATGGAATTACAATCAGCAAAACCCCTTGTCAGACACCAATCAAACAATCTAGCAAACAGCTCTATCAATTGTATCCATGAAATTACCAAATCCTCAAATGTACCACAAATTACGTTCCTGCCATAAAGTCCACATCAAAAATAATGAGACCAAGTTCTAGATATCCAAAGACTGCTTGCCTACCCAATTCTGCCAACCAAACAACGTGAACACAACACTACTACAGTTTAACAGAAGATGCTCCATTATCTCCCTACTATAGCAACACATACAACACTACCCTACCAGCGTGTATCTTCTCTAAATGAGATTATCTCTTAGGTTGTGTTTGGAAACAGATTTGGATTTGGATTTTAAATTAAAATATTTTAAATGCCTTGATTTCAAATCCAATGATTTTAGGAGTTATTTCAAATCCAAGCATTTTAAAGGTTTAAAATCCTTGGTAGATTTGTTAAATCCAAATCCTTGACATTTTTTAAACTGTCCAAACAAGATATTTGGATTTCCATCACCCAAATCCAAAACCAAATACCCAAATCATGTCATCCAAACACACCATTAATTAGATCATCACAAGCGAGGATCTTCCCCCATGCCCCCTGTTCAATTGGAGACAGTCATTTTAAAACTCAATATCTATTTAATGTTATTCTGAGATTATTTCTAAGGTGTTAGCCAATCGTCTTAGAAGGGTGGCTCATGGGCTTATTTCAGATTCTCAGAATGCATTTGTGAAAGGTAGACAGATATTGGACTCTTTTTTAATTGCCTCAGAATGTATTGATGGTAGGTTGAAGTCAGGTGTTCCAGGAGTGTTGTGTAAGTTGGATGTGGAGAAGGCTTATGATCATGTGAGTTGGGTTTTTTTAATGTATATGCTTCAGCGATGTGGGTTTTCAGAGAAATGGAGAAAATGGATAATGTGTTGCATCTCTACTGTTAAATTTTCCATCCTGATCAATGGTAGTCCTTTTGATTTCTTTGGTAATTCTAGGGAGATTCGGCAAGGGGACCCCCTGTCTCCGTTGCTTTTTGATATTGTTATGGAGGGTTTGAGTCATATGTTGGATGTGGCTGCTACCTCTAGTCAATTCTCAGGCTTCTCTGTTGGTAATACGGCTGGTAACTCGGTGATGGTGTCTCATCTTTTATTTGCTGATGACACTCTTATTTTTTGTGATGCTGATCCTACGCAAATAGCTAGTTTGAGAGCAATTCTGGCTAGATTTGAGGAGGTTTCAGGTTTAAGGATTAATTTGGGGAAATCTGAGTTGGTTCCTATAGGGGTGGTGCATAATATGGATGTTTTGGTGGGGATGTTGGGTTGTCGGCAATCCTCTCTTCCATTGAGATATTTGGGGCTACCGTTAGGAGCTAAATTTAAGGAGTTGTCAATTTGGAATCCTGTTTTGGAGAAGATGGAAAGGAGATTAGCAGGTTGGAAGAGGTTGTATCTTTCTAAGGGGGGTAAGGTAACTCTTATTAAAAGTACTCTTTCCTCCTTACCTACATACTTCCTTTCCCTTTTGCCTTTACCTGGGAAGGTGGCTAATCGTATGGAGAAGCTACAACGAGATTTTCTATGGAGTGGCATTAATGGTGAACCTAAATTACACTTAGTCAGTTGGGCTCAGGTTTGTAAGCCACTGCAGGTTGGGGGGTTGGGTATTAGACGATTGAGGAGTTTTAATTTTGCCTTGTTAGGAAAATGGTTATGGAGGTATGGCATGGAGACCGAAGCTCTATGGAGGAGGGTTATTGAGGTGAAATATGGGAATGATTGGGGTGGTTGGTGCACGAAAAAGGTGACCAGTGCTTATGGTGTTAGTTTGTGGAGACATATTAGGAGTGGTTGGATGAGTTTTTCTAAACTCCTTTATGATGTGGGGGATGGTACTAGAGTGAAGTTTTGGAAGCATGTGTGGGGTGGTGATCGTACTCTCCAGGAGGCTTTTCCGGAACTTTATTGTATTAGTAGAACAAAGGATTCTTCAGTAGCGGAGGTTATGTGTTGGTCTGGTGGGAGAATTCATTGAGATGCTAAATTTCGTCGTCCTCCACAGGATTGGGAACAAGAATCCTTTGATTTGTTTATGGATATGGTCTACTCTACGACGGTACGGGGTTTGGGTCCAGATCGGGTTTGTTGGAAACCAGCAAGGAGTAGAGGGTTTGAGGTTCGAGGATTCTATCTTTCTTTCTACCCTCCTACCATCTTATCTTTTCCTTGGAAAATAATTTGGAAATCGAAGGTTCCTCCAAGGGTTGCTTTCTTTTCATGGTCTGCTTCCTTAGGTAAGATTTTAACAACAGATAACCTCCGCAAACGACGTGTGCTAGTTCTTGATTGGTGCTATATGTGTAAGAAGTGTGGGGAGTCAGTTGATCATCTTCTTCTTCATTGCCCCATTGCTTGTGAGATGTGGTCGTTGGTGTTTTGTTTGTTTGGAATTCATTGGGTTATGCCTCAGAAGGTTATTGAGTTGTTTGAATCTTGGCAGGGTAAGTTTGGACGGCATAGAAATATAGAGTTGTGGAGAATTGTGCCTCATTGCCTGTTATGGTGTATTTGGTGCGAAAGGAATGCTAGAAGTTTTGAGGGATGTGAACGCTCTATGTTAGAGTTTAAGTCTTTTTTTTTACACTCTCCTGGATTGGAGTGTGGTATTTTGTCATTTTTCTTGTTCTTCCCTTCCTGTTTTATTTGATCGTTGTAACCTTGGTTATTGATTTATGCCCCCATAGTACATCCCCAATGTACTCGGGTTGGCTGTTTTCTTTTGTTTAATAAAATTTTCGTTACTTATCAAAAAAAAAAAAAAAATGTTATTCTGATCTGATGACCAATTCATGATGCCCCACTTACAACACTAGCACCCTACTCCCTTTGCTTATCTTTGCAACTCAATCGCTATATTGTCCATAGTTCTTTTTCCTTTTCTGGAGAAAAAAAGTCCACAAAAAACTCGACCAAATTTACAACAAAGCCATAGTCCCAAAATTTTGGGGTTGGTTATGGATATTCAACATATTATTTTCTTTTATATTATTCAACATATTATATTCAACTTAACCAAACTTAACCACGTGTATTATTTTCTTTTAATCTGTTTTGTTCTATTTGAAGTTATATTCTTTGTTACTTTCTTAATTGATGTCCTTTAATATTACTTCTACTAATGCTATTTTTTTTCTTCCTCTACCATTTTTTGTTCTCTCAACTTAAATTTTTTTTTTTTTTTTTAATAAGAAATCAAAGATTTATTTCATAAAAATGACATCATGTTCACAATGGTGAACACTCTGAACTTAAAACAAATACAAGTACCTCAAGAAGAGATACAAACAAAAAGAAGAAATTAAAAAATGGAAATACATTGTGTAAAACCCCAAGTTCTACCCCACTGAAATAAGGTCCCAACTAGTATAGGCTTCAAAAGATCAATTGATCTCACAATATCTTCAAAAGTATGATTATTACACTCCCACCAAATTAACTACGTCAAACAAGTTGGAACCATATTCCAAATATTAGAGGAATGCTTCCCCAGCCAATTCCACCAGCCAAAAAGAAGGGAGGTTACTATCTTCGGCATTACCCACTGGATCCCAAATATCAAAAAAACTTCACCCCACAAGACATAAACAAACTTACAATGGAGTAGAAGATGATCTACAGTTTCCTCATCACACTGGCACATGCAACACCAATTAACCAGTGGTAAACGCCTAAGAACCAGATTATCAATGGTAAGAATACTGCCCCTAGCTGCTGTCCATAAAAAGAAAGACACCCTTTAGGTACCTTTGTACTCCAAATACACTTCTAGGGTAAAGAGATAGAAGGAGAGCCATCCGGAACAACTAACAAATTATAATAAAATTGAACATCAAAGACACCAGAACGATTCAACTTCCAAGTCAAAGTATCATCTCCCTCGCCCCTTGGCATATTGGAGTAAGATGCTTAAGCAGAAAACATGCTCTCTCTACCTCCCTTTCATGAAAAGCTCGACAGAATATAAATTCCAGCTTCTATCATCCCCTTCTAAATTAGAAACAACCAAATCAAAAATCCAAGCTTCTTTGGAAACAACACGAGCAAAAGATCTGGATAAAGATCCTTTAGAGGAATAGGCCCACACCAAGGTTTGTACCAAAAACGAACTCAATGGCCTTCGCCCACAGCATACTCCACCTATCTAAAGAAACTCTCAACTCCTGCTCTAATATTCTTCCACATTCCACAGCCATGAGCCCCTCGAACATCCCTAGTACACCAGCCCCCACGATCCACTCCATATTTGGTTGCCATAACCTGACACCATAACCTGTGAACTTCTTTCCCAAACCGCCATCACCACTTATCAAGCAAGGCTTGATTAAACAACCCCACCCTCCTTATCCCCAAACCACCTTCCTCCATCGGTAAACAAATATTATCGCATGCAACTAAAGAATATTTAAAGACTTCATCAGTAGTCCCCCAAAGGAAATTCCTTTGTATCTTTTCCAATCTGGCCGCTACAACTTGACGAATAGTGAACAATGATAAAAAAGTAGGAAGGCTCGAAAGAGTACTCTTTAACAAAGTAAGTCTACCACCCTTGGACAAATATAATTGTTTCCACCCAGAAAGTCTCCTTTCCATTTTTTTCTAGAATTGAATTCCATATCGAGGGATCCTTGTAACGTGCCCCAAGAGGATACCCAAGTAATTCATAGGTAGATTTCCCACCCTACAACATAACACACGAGCTAGAGTGTGTAAATTACCTACCTCACCTACTGGCACAATCTCACTCTTACCGACATTGACTTTCAATCCTGCGATAGCTTCAAAGAAAATCAAAACCATTCTTACATATAATAATTGTTCCCTGGAAGCATCACAGAATAAGATAGTGTCATCAGCATAGGGGCTACCCCCATCTTTAAGCAAATTTCCTAATTTAGAATCCTAACTTTCCGTGTATTTCCACCTTCAATCTCTTCATCTTTATGAATTATTGATCCAAGATATCAAAAGCTATCGCTCTTTAGTATCTCTTGACCATCAAGTCTAATCGTCTCTCTCTCTATTTCTACATTTACTAAGCTTACATTCCATGTACTCTGTTTTAGTCCCACTTAATCAAAAGCCTTCTAGAGTGTCTCACCAAAATTATAACTTGGCATTAACTCCACAAAAACTAAACCAAATTTAAATATATAAAAAAATAGGCCAAATACTCCTTACATGCTAAATCTATGATTTATTCAAAATTCTCCAAGGGAATTTCCTTCTAAAACTCTAGACTGAAATACGCAGCTACAGTCTCCTTGGCACAGTGTTGTCTAATGTGATGACTACATTATCGTCCTCACCTAGGTTTCAAATGGTGACAACCAAAATGACACAAAAATAAAATTGAGAAATATAAAATAAAGGATAGATAAACTAGGAGTTAGCACCTACACTTGGAGTCAACATCAATCAAGAGAAAACAAACCTAGGAGTCAACACCAAGCAAGAGAGAATAGATGTAGGAGTCAATTAGCAGCACCAGATCATTGAGAAATTCCAAGAGAGATGTTATTAATCAATCAAACTGTAAACGGAGTCCATATGAGTACAACATTGCTGCTGACGTGCAACACAGTTGGGCTCTGTTTACAGAGTTCTCATCTCAGAATTTAATGGGACTTAGCTTATTGATAAATTACCAACTATCCCCAAAGCTTAAGCTGTTAATAAATGGTGAAGTTAATCATTTAACCATTATTCTAACACTCCTCCAAACTTGTGGACTTAAAAGACTCCTTAAATGGGACCCAACACATAGGATTTTTAATTTTTAAAAGGAAGGTAACAGGATACAAACTTAAGACCACCTGCACTTATACCATGATAGAATACCAATTCTCCCAAAAGCTTAGTGTTGGGAAATGGTGATTTCGATCATTTAACAATTAATCTAAAACTTGATCAACATGGGTATTTGGGAAAATATTTTTGGTATCCTGGTAGTGCTTTTGTGAGAGAGAGAGAGAGAGAGAGAGAGACAGTGGGTTCACCAAGGGAGCAAGTGACATAACTGCTGTAAGTGATGTGAAAAATTATGTGACCTTAAGCATGAGAGATGTGGTCTATTTTAAAACCTAACAGATTATAGGAGCTTTTTACAAACCAATTTTGAGGAAACTTTGTTCTTTTTTTTATAAAAAAAAAAAAAACGGAAAATCCAGTGCTTCCAATTAGAGAACAATGCAAGTGGACTGATAATGCATGTTCCTTTTCCAAAAGCATTGTTGCTTCAGGAAACAAATAAGAAATAGGAGCAGCTTCTTTATACACAAAGAAATATTTAAAATTAGCACTCAACAAGAAAATATAAATTCTTAAACAATATAGATTACAATAGTTCAGAATATGATTAGAATGACTTACATGTTGATAGTTTTGCATGTACAAGACTTGCCTAGGGTGACCGCCAAGAAGCATCTGCGGATACTGCATATAGATAGATAGATACAGGTCATCAATATCAAGTAGTTACATTTGTGTCCTAATATATAACACAAAAACAAGAATCCCTGTGCAGAATCCCACAAGAACTTATAGACAATGTCGCACCTGAGGGCCATTAGCATGAAAATATGGCTGTGGTGTTGGTGGAACCTGTGGATATATAACAGGCTGGTGTCCGGGAAATGAGGGTCCAATCTGTTAAAACCATGGAAAGTAACCATAAGAATAAACAAGTGGAACTAAATGTATAGAACAAATTTACAATTAATACCGATCCTAATGTATTTCACAAATCATTCTTTTGTGACACTTACTCCAATGCCCACAGGCATGCCAGGCATATGTGGTACAGCAGAGACATTTGGTTGAAAATAGAATGAACCATCAGAGACTGGGGACTGAGGCCTAACAGGAATTTGAGACGGTATGAAACTCTTTGCATTAGGATTGAGTTTGAATTCCTGATATCAAAATTGAAAAAACAGTGGAAAACAACGTAATTAGGAAGAGAGCAAAATAAATTTTAAGAGGAAGAGAGGATCCTAACAATCTTATATATCTCTTAATAATGATGTATGTTTTTACCCTACTGCATTTCCTAATATCAACTGTGCAATAAAAACATACAAGGTCTAATCAATAATACCTTAGCATGAGGATTCAAAGTTGACTTTTCAGAGGATAACGAACCCATTGATGAGCTTGGTGATAAACCAGGTCCACTAGAAGCCGAGACACCACCTGCATAATCTGAACTGGATGATGCAGAACTACCAGGTCGTCCACGAGAGTGTAAAGATTGGGGTTCTCCATGCACTTTGCTAGATGCCACACCATCAGATGGCTCACCATAACTTGTCTTTTCATGACTCTTAGATAGAACACCACATGATGTAGCATAAGAGGTGGCATTAGCAAATATTCCCCCTTTATCAGAGCTGTCTTTCTTCTCATTAAGCGATGACTGTGAATCTACATTAGACAATATGCAATAGTAAACAGAATATTTAAAATTGCATAAGCAACAATCATGCAGTATGCAGAAGAATAATATAGCTGACAGGGGCACAAAGGTCAGCAAGCAAAAGAAATAAATATTAAAGTAGGCTCCCTCTTAAAAAAGCAATTCAGTGAAAGGAAAATCAAGACTGCAAGTCATGTAAATAGTAGTTATAAATATCCTGTGGACATTATTTTCATGCTTTAACCATGGATCTACATCATTAAACAATGTACAATAGTTTTTCTTTTTTCTTTTTCTTTTTTTTGTTTTTTTCATTTTATTTTATAAGTAAAGAAAATTTTATTCAAAATCATAAAAAGGAGTCACCCAAGTATACACAATAGGGGACCAGAACAATCAAATACACAAATTACAAGCATCCATCAAATCATAAACCAAAAAATTAGAATGACTTCCTATGATAGACATCCAATCCGATATTGTTTTAAAGAAGAAAAGTTTTAAGTCGCCTATTGTCCTTTCATAATCTTCAAAACACCGGTTGTTTCCCTCCTACCAAATGCACCACATCAAACAATGAGGGACAGCCATCCACATAACTCTATTACGATGGTGACCAAATTTTCCTTGGCAACATGCTAGGAGCTCAACCACAATCTTTGGCATTGCCCAGTGTAACAATGTACCATAGTTTACAGGCTATGCTTGAAACCACAGAAGCCACAATTATGCAGAAGGTATTACAAGAGAAAGAATTTTAGCAAGTGCAGGACACCCCCCCACACCCCCGCCACCCCCCCAAAAAAAAAACCTACACACAAAAACCAAGTAAAATGGGAATCCATACAGTGAAAGTTAGACTAACATGCAAATTACACCCTCAATGTATGGGGTGTTTTTTATTTTAGTCCCAAATGTTTTAAGATTTTGATTTTAAAACTAACTGTTGACACCGTTTCGAATTTCATCCATCCATATATTTATGTTAATGATGTGGCAGTTAAGTTCCACCTATGCTTGCATTGTGCGTTACTTGGTCCAATTAAAGTTAAACCAGGCCAATTCAACTAACTGAGCCATTTATGATTTCCTATCTATTGTTTGCAGATGATAATTTGATTCGGTCAGGGAATGATCCAGACCAAATTGGATATTTGAAATGTGTTCCAAAAAAAAAAAAATTTACATCAACTGAAGAAAAAACCTAAACTCAATTGATATATATATATATATATATATATACATGCAAACAAGGCAAACGGGAGGGGGAAAAAAAGATGAAGAAGACCAAGAGAACAATAAACTCAAAAGAAAAATCACAAAAAAATACAATAAACCTAAAAAACAGTAGTCTTCCTCATTTTGTTTCAGAAAACAAAGGCAAACAAAAATTTTCAAAACATGATCTAAAACAATAATTGAAATTCAGAGTTACCTTTACAAACTCCATCACATAATACAAAGCCAAAAACCCAAACACCAACAAAAAACCCAACAAATGAAAACTCAATAAAAATTTCATTTCCTTGCTTTTTGCAGCAACCAAACAAACTCCACAAGAAAGAAGGAAACAGTTTCACAATCATTATCAGAATCCCAAAAATAACCAGAAAAGGCAGTTCTGGACACACGGATAATTAGCTTTGGGGTTTTTATCAGGACAGTCAGATCGTACAGCACATCTTTCTTCGAGATTTTCTACACGGAAGGCAATTCTAAGGAGCTCAAGTACTCCAAAGTCACTTTACTCTTCAGCCAAACAAGAAGTTGAAGCCCACGATTTCACTCACCAGAGGTCGTGGCTCGACAAGAAGCCTGAAAGGCAGCATCGTATCAAGTGGAAGCGAGAGAGAGAGAGATGTGACAAGCAACAAGGCAGAAGAGAGAGAGGGCATTGATGCCAAAGAAAACAAAGTTGGACTGGTTAGCATGATCATGAGAAGCAGAGCAGTATAAATCAGGTAGAGTGGAGAAGAGAAAGGACAAGAGGAGGTGCAAGGAGAGAGAAGGGAGAATAACTTTGTTTTTTAGAATTTTTTTAGTTTCTCTACTTTTTTGGGTAATTAGCGAATTTTTTTAATTTAGTGATGTGCATTTTTAAATGAAATGACATGTTTTAATTGGATCAATCATGGAGAAACCATCCCAAACATAGATGGTGTAACTTGCATTTTAGTTGTGTAAGTCATTTAAAAAATAAACATAAATATCTCATGGATATAGTTCCATGCGTAACTATATGCTGGTATTTTCTTCTTAAAGTTAAGTAGCCAGATAAGAATTAATGGTATTTGGAATCAACAGTTGGCATGCATACAGACAAGAAATTTCACTCACCCTCAGGCTTTGACAATTGAGCATCTTCAGCTGACTGCATTAGAATAAACAGAAACACAAAACACGTATGTTAAAAGCAATCAAATGAGGCACTCTTAAGTTACCATGAGAAAAAGCATATTAAGGAATTTCAGTTCACCGTCTTCTTCTCTGCCAATTCCTTGGCATTATTATTGAGTCCATGTTGATCACTGATTGAATTTTCCTGGATCCTGCAATTTTTAAATATAGAATTTGATTAATTAAGGAAATGCATTCTAGGAAAAGCAAAGCCACATGGCATTAATTTCTCAAGGAAACAAGTAAATAACAATTAACTAGCAAAATCAACAAAAACCTGTTTTCACTATCTGAAGCAGGGACGCTTTTAGAAAGAAATTCGGATGCCAGCTGTTTAGCATGATCATAAGAACCAGTGCGGCTTAAATCCAAGCCAGTACTTGACTGGGAAGACTGTGCTTGATCCTGCATGCCCAAAACACATTTTCCTTAAAGACGTTATGGGTAGCCAAACACCACAAATACATTTGGTAACTCTTTGAAACAATGACAAAACAGACAAACGTAAGCTATATACGTATTGAATTAAGATTTCAAACACCATAATGAAGATTTGAAGATATTGATTTCAAGATAAGATAGACTCAGAATACAAGATGATAAAAGCATGTTTCAGGATAAACTATACAATGGTTTGAGAAAAAGAAATTCATTGGATTGCAATCACTTCTATTAAAAATAAAACCCAACACCAGGCAATACGTATTCCTCTAAGTAATGATGATTTATGCAAAATCATAGTACTACCCAGCCTCTAAAGAACCTTCCAAATAGAATAAGCATACAGGATGATAGAAGCATGTTTCAGGGTAAACCATCCCATTTTTTCAGCAAATACATTCATTCAATTGCAATCACTTCTATAGGAAACCAAAAACCAGTCACTATGCGTTCTTCAAAGTAATGGTTATTTAAGCAAAATTAAGTACTGCCTCGCCATTGTAATTAACTTCCAGATATACAAAAGAGACAGAGCTCATATATTCTCAAACCCCCCCCCCCCCACCTTTTTTTAATTTTCTAATGGTAAGTTGCATCTCACATCCTGTGAGTCTTGAATTCACAACCTTGCCCTCGACCCTATACCATAAGAAGAGGATAAGCCATTTGTACTAGAGCTCATTGGATGTTCTCCATTACAACTTACAAGCGTTAGTTGCCATATGCAGCCAAACACTTGTCTAAACAAAGCAAACTAGAGACCACATGTAGCACAGTGATCAAGATAATATTGAAGAATCATTCTCTCTCAACTCGGTATCAACTGCACAAAATCTATCCATAAGTTATAACTTGATCAAGAAAGTCAAACCTATCATGCTACCTATCATCCTGCTGCTTCCCTTGAATCCTTTCCGAAGGACAGATCTGTAAGCTACATGCATAAGACTCCCATTATAGCCATCAAGGCTTCAATTTCACCAAGCACACTTGTCCTTACACTTGATAACACCAAGAGTCCAAGACAGCACCAAGCCAATAATATGGCAAGCTTCATAAGAGGATTGGCCATTATCTAAAGAATTTTTTTTTTTTTTTTTTTTTTTCAAAACTGAATGATGCACCTAAGATTTGAACTTGTTTCAGTAAGTACTGTCCATCAGTTTGAGATCCACCTAAGATGTAATTCTTTAGGAGTACTTTGCACATGCACCCCATGTACTTGAGGTCTCTCCATTTCGATAAAATTTATCATTTATCCCAAGGAAAAAGATAAACTAAGTTTTAAGAGTCCAGGAAATTTTATTACTTTCTAAAACTGCTAGGCATGGGCTATAGTAACCAGTCCTTGAGGCTTCTGTCTCTAGTACTCATGTCATTGGGTGTTTACATTTGGTCTTTAACAGTTCAACGATCAGGTTTAGGAGTCCAAATCACATTTGAGAGTATGTGTTCATGTTTAGTGGAGGTTGAGTTATCATGACATGGATTCTCAAAAGTCATAACCCGCCCCATAAAATAAACAGGCAGCATATAAGCAGTTTGATAACATCCCAATGAAATCACCTAACCAACAAGAAGTCCATAGTTGATCTAATATTATCAGATTAAGTATAAATGAGCAAAAAACTTAGTCATATTACAACAGCAAGTAAAATAGCTTATATTTAATAGAGAATAACAAGGAACCACCTTAGAGCAAAAGCTTGATGACAACCGAGCTCCATCATTGTTTTTCTCAATGGATAAACTACCAAAAGTTTCAGTGTTATGTGAATCCGATAATATATTCTCAATATCTCCATACCCACTATCATCAACCCCCTTACCCCTATAGACAGAAGAGAATTTAGTCTCCTCATCAATATCAAAATCTTCATGAAAGTGACTGCCTCTCTCCTGTTGGAACAAATCAACATGAAATATTTAAGGAATTTGGAGAGACCGATTAACAAAGGAAAAAGTTTTAAAACAAAGAAATTTATGCTAGATTAACCTCACCTCCGCTAAATGAAGATCTTGGGTTTCCTCACCCTCAATTTCTCTAGCAATTCTTGAGGCTTTCTTTTCCAACTCTTCCATCTTAGGACCTCTCTCAAGTTTTGTTGTATAAAGTTCCTCATCAAAGGTGCTTTTTACTCCAAATAATGTTTCATTGGTTTCAAACTGGTTCCAGTCCCTAGGAAGAAAATAATACAAAAATTATCAGTCACCGCAAATATAAGTGATAGAAAGATCACACTCAATAATCATATAAGTATGTACATCTATATAACACACACACACGTGCATTCGTGTGCACACACATTGGTACTTGTAGCGCCAAGAGCCTATAGCTACCTCCAACAAGGGCATGGCTAACCAATTAGTTTCATTTTAAATCATTAAGTAACAATTTAATACGAGTGATAGGAACAAATGGAGGAAGATAGATAAATGAAAACATGTATGTATTAAGAGTGTGAAAGGTGCTTTTTACTCCAAATAATGTCTCATTGATTTCAAACTGATCCCAGCCCCTAGGAAAAAAATAATACAAAAATTATCAGTCACACAAACATAAGTTTTAGAAAGACTACAATCAATATATGTACGTATAATATAATATAATATATATACGCACACACAAATTGGTCCTTGAAGCACCTAGAGCCTATTGCTCCCTCCAACAAGGGCATGGCTAACCAATTAGTTTTGCTTTACATCGTTAAGTAACGATTTTATATGAGTGATGGGAACAAATGGAGGAGGATTGATGAATGTTTTTCTGTGTGTGAGAGAGAGGGAGAGAGAGATCGTATGAATGTGTGCTGTACATCTGATATTATTTAAATGGGTGCACTTCATTCCACCAAATGAATGTTTAAAGAATAATATCAAGGTACAATTGTACTTTTCCACGGCTAATTTTTAACCAAAGTAAGTCAATGAAAAAAAGATATACCAAACCAACATTTAGAAATTAAATGGAAGAGGTTCAAGGGCCAGAAACAAATGAAGAAATGCTGCTAATAAAAATTTAAAAGTTCTCACAGGTGATCCTACTCAAGTAGAGAAGTTATTAGAACTGTAGAACTTTGGGTAAAGAAATATTTCTTATAACAACCTATTCCATTGGCCATCAAATATATTGTCCAGTTCAGGACACTGTGGATAATTTTCATCAGGAACCCAGGGTTTCAGTTCTCTCTCCAACTCAACATGTCGAGATTGTGATATGTTGGAGTCCAGCATAAGCTCCTGCTGTCTTTCACGTTGGAATTCTTGTGATAACTCTTCCTTGGTTACTGCCACCCCCTGGCAACATCAACAAACAACCCAGTTAAATATTAATGGCTAAAGATAAATAAAAACTTAGCCACTGATCTAACGCAAGACAGATATTTCTCTTTTACTGCAACAAGACCATATCCTTGCTGTCATTGTAACAAATTATTAAGTATTTTAACAAAAACAACTACACATCAACTTATTGAATCATTTAGTAGAAACCACATTTAAGGCTGCAGAGTTTCAAGTACAAGAATGCAGCAGAACCTTTGCAGAAACTTGTACAAAATCCTCGGACTGTATAATTAAAGTCTTTATAGGAGCCTTGCTAACAGACTCTGCAGCAGCCCTCTGTCCCCGTAAAGAACCATCCTTTATCAAGTGTGCCATTTTCAAGACAATTCCTGAAAGTTAAAAGCAAGTAAATGTTAAAAGAAGACACTTGCCAAAGCAAATTGCAAGAGTTTTAGAAAAGAATTAATGGAATCTACAAACTACATCTGGTATACAACACTACAAGTCAAACACATAATCTCTTTAACAAAATCAAATCCAAAAAAGCATACCAAAATCTTTTTCAGCAGCATGAAATATTCCAGAGTATATAGACCCATCTTTCACCTGAACTTCCACATGATGCCCAATGAAACAAGTTGTTACATATACTACCCGGTCACGTGAAGGACTCCCATTACTGCCGATTTTGTAGCCAGCCATTGCCCCTATACCATCCACTATGAGAAAGGAGAATGTAATGTACTACTGAATGCACTCCAGGTCTAAAAAGTTTACCTGTATTTGTTGATCTGCTGGGATTTGATTTTCCAAACTGCGATTTACTCACCGTCCTAGTCCCTACTTCTCTCTCACCTCTTCGCCGGCCAAATCCATTAGTAGCTAATTTAGGCTGTACAGCTTGTTGCAGATTCATTGCCAGCAACAACCTTTGACCTAGACACACACACACACACAAAAGGTCTGAAATCAGTTAAAGTCTTTCTGCTGCAATGTCAATTAAAAATTGTGCACAAAAAGAAACAGAATAATAGTGAAACATGTGGTTAGCTGTTTCATGAAAAATAGATGAACAAGGACTGCCAGACCAAATTGATGTGATTAAAATACAGGGAAAAATACAATAAGTAAACTCTCCAACTAAGGACTCCTAAATCACGAAATCTGAGAAAATATCTTTCAACTAAATAATACTGGCCAAAAGGGGATTCTCCTACAAAATGGGAAGAATGGACAGAAATATTATATGAGGCAGCTACCCACCCAACATATACCTTACTCTTGGATGAAGCTATAAAATTCCCTTATTATAGACCAATGTACATCCCTGTATGTTATCTAAGATCATTAAGACAAAAAAAGAAACCTTATAGATCTTGTTAACACATATTTCATAATACCAGTTCCCATCACCAATTTAATTTAAGCCCAAACTCTTTTTACCAAAACTTTAAATCTTCAGTTGAATATAAATTCCTACTTCTGGGACATCTGACTCATTCAAGCAAAAACATCCTGCTTCTGTCAAACCTGACTGCATGAATTACGTCACTGAGCAAAGCTTTTGGCTTGAATGACTTCATGATTCTGTATGCACGTGACATGGTTAAGCCTAAACTGGTCTTTTATGTAGCTCTGCCATCCTTCAATGTCAGTTGTGGGAGCCTTGGTTTAGTTTTTATTGTTAATGACACTGTCTTGTCCTGCTTTATTTGGTTCAATACCTTGAAATTGTACCCTTATATATATTCGAATGTGGCATAGATGATTTTGTGTCATATAAAACATCTCCAACTTACACCTTCACCACAAAAATTTCCAAAATAAAATGCAATAAATGGTGAAACACTCCAGCCTGTATCCAAGAGTTCGGATTTTCACCAAAAAAAAGTTTCTATTGGCTCAAAACCTGCAGGCAGCTTATCATAAACAACCATTACTTTACTGATCTTCAGTGAAACATCCTCATTAAAACCAGGACTTCTCCTCCACCATTCTCCCCACCCCCAACCCCATCCCTCTTTCTTCTCACATACTCAAAGATTCCCACACCAACTAAGCTTTTCTTCAACTGCTTGTATGTTTGAACATACACTTGCTTCTAAAAGTTTCAAACTTGTATGTATGTATGTATATGAAAGCCCCTGCACACACCCAGGCACCCTCTCACACACACAGATGGAGTAGAATGATGTCTGGCCGAAGCCAAAGCAGAACCACTTATTGCATAACAACATCACATCCAACGATTAAAAAATCACCACTCCTCAATGTCCTTCTCTACACCTGCTAGCTCTTTTTTTTTTTTTTTTTTTTTTGATAAGTAAAATAGTGACATAAACCTCCTACCAAAACTTCAAAAACTCAAAAACACACAACATTAGAGTTTGCTAAAGAATACAAGACATTACCTTTCTATGATGGGAGCTACCCACAAAAAGACCCTTCAAAGTTCCAATAAAAACCTACATCATGAAGAGAAACAAACAAACCATTACCAGTCTAACAAAACCACAAACCCTCCAAATTCTCCAAATTATTACAAAGGTAATTATCACAAGTGATTTGCGGGTTCAAGCTTGGAAATTAGACTCTCCAAAAATGATATTACAGGTAAGATTGCCTACCAATCAACTCTCCAAACTCTGCAAAAGTGAGAGCTTTGTACACTAGGTACGACCTTTTTGGTTTCAGCTCAAGCATTATCAAAAGACCCTAACAACCAACAATTACGTAAACAAATAGAAACCTAAAAGCAATTCACACAGTCAACGTACAGCAAAAAGCAACACACTCAAAAGAAAAACACATCGAATATGACCTCCTAACCACAAATGATTACAACATAATTATAGAATCTCCAATACACTATAAGCAATTAGAAATCAAATGCACAGCAAAAGCAAAATAGTTCTACAATAAATAAATAAATAAAAACCTAAATTTGTATATATATATATATGCGTGATACATTTTCCGGATTTAGCAGATGAATGGCCGAAAATAGAAACTGGAATCAGTAATTAAAGCAAGTGAAGTGAAATTGTGTTTACTACTTAATTGCTTTACCGAAACCAACCAGGTTTGATTTTCCTTCAGATTTTCTCGGGAACCAAACAGAGGGCAAAGTTAAAAAAAAAAAAATTTAAATTAAAACAAATTGTAATTCGGATCGCGAAGCCAATTGAGAAGTAATAAAAATAAATAAAAAAGAGCGTGAATTCAAAGTACGATCTTATCGTTACCTTAAATAGCTGAAGGTTGAAGCTCAATGAATCCGTGAAATTCTCTCTCTTTACTTCGATTTTCGGCGGTGGTGGTACTTCTCCGAGTTGACAGACTCAGTGAGTTAGGGTTAGGAATATAGGGAGAGCGAAGAGAGAGAGTTGGAGAAGATCGGAGATAGGAACGAATCGCCGAAACGATACTAATTTTTTTAGAGAGAGAGAGTCAGAGTCTGAGTCTGTGTGTCGTTGTGATCGATGTAGAGAGAGAGAGAGAAATTTGGAGAATAGCAAAAGAGGAAATAGGAATGCGAGTTGTGAGTGTTTTGAAGGTTGTGAAAAGAAACGAGCGAGGAGTGGAGGGATTTGGTGCGGTGGGGTGTAGTGTAGGATAACGTTCAATGCATGTTGTATATTGTTTGATTGACTTTTACTACTTTTTTTCTTTTTTGTTGTTCACTTGTTCTTGTCTTTTCTATTATCGGGGGGAATTTTGATTGATCTTATTACTTCTTTTTCTTTTTTCCTCTTATGGAAATAGGAAATAACAAGGATGATGGTGAAGAAATTTGGTGGAAATTGCTATGTACTTGCTACTAGGATTCCTATGGGTTTCTTTTTTCTTTTCTTTTTTAATGCTACAAGTTTAAATGGGTAATTTTATAACTTTATATTGATTTTAGAATTATGTGTATCTGAATTATTTATAATTGTTTGTTTTAAGATACATTTTGGGGGACTTAATTTGAATTTTTTTCCAATTTAATTTACCTATTGAATAAAATAATCTTGTACACTTTTATTTAAGCTAAGTCTATAAGGATATTATCTACCTTTTTTAGAATTAATTCAATCTCGATTTTGATTCACTTGTTATCATGAAAATCAAAATTTGTATCATTCTATATAATTAAAAAATTGATGTAATAACTGTCAATTTGATAGCATTAATGGTGTGGCAGATTCATGATCAGTTGACCAAGCGTTATTTCCACATATCTTCTTAGTATGACTTGCGTTTCATCGATTCAATAACTAGTGTGTACCGAATGTTGTTTCTTGCATACATGTTGCATTATCCAAATTATTTATATTCTTCATTTTGAGATGATTTTTGGGGGCTTAATTTGAAATTTTTCTAATTTAACTCAACTATTGAGTATGATAAACTTGTACAATTTTATTTAAGTCGGGTTTTTAAATCTAATTTTTCAAAATAAGTCACCTTGAAAATACAAATTGTATCATTTATATAATTAAAAAATTGAAATGGTGTGACATTTTCAATATTTTATCAATTGACCATATGTAATTTCCACATGTCTTCTTGTATGACTTACATTTCATTGATTCATTAATAAGTATGTACCTGATGTTATTTTCTTGCATAAATGTTGTGTTATCCAAATTATTTATATTCTTCACTTTGAGATAATTTTTAGGAACTTAATTTAAAATTTTCTAATTTAATTTAGCTATTTAGTAGAATAAACTTGCACAGTTCTATTTTAAGCCAAGTTTTTAAGGATATTATCTAACTTTTTATAATAAATTTAATCTCAATTTTGATTTACTTGTCATCTCAAAAACTAGAATTGTATCATTATATAAAATTAAAAAAAAAAAATGATGTAATAATTGTCAATTTGATAACATCAATCGTGCAACAATTTCAAGATTTTATTAGTTGACCAAGCGTGATTTCCACATGTCTTCTTATTATGACTTGCATCTTGTCGATTCAATAATAAGTGTGTACCAGATGTTGTTTCTTGCATAAATGTTGTGTTATCTAAATTATTCACATTATTCGTTTTGAGGTGATTTTAGGGGACTTTAATTTGAAAATTTTCCATTTTAATTAAGCTATTTAGTAAAACAAACTTGTACAGTTTTATTTGAAACAAGTTTTTTAGTATATTGTCTAATTTTTTCAAAATAAGTCACCTTGAAAATCATAATTGTATCATTTTATATAATTAAAAAAATTGATGTAATAATTGTAAATTTGATAGCATTAATGGTTTGATAGTTTCAAGATTTTATTAGTTGACCAAGCGTTATTTCTTTAGCATGACTCACATTTCGTCGATTAAATAAAAAGTGTGTATCAAATGTTGTTTCTTGCATATTGTGTTATATAAATTATTTATATTCTTCATTTTAAGATGATTTTTAGGAACTTAATTTAAAATTTTTAAACTTGTTCATTTTTAATTAAGCTATTTTTATAAGGATATTATCTACTTATTTTTAGAATAAATTTAATCACGATTTTGATTCACTCATGATCTCAAAAATCACAATTGTATCATTATATAATTAAAAAGTAATGATGTCACAATTTCAATATTTTATTAATTGACCAAGCCGGTCCAAGCGGCTTTTCACATGTCTTCTTAGTATGACTCGTGTTTCGTGATTAAATAACAAGTGTATACCGAATGTTGTTTCTTACATAAATGTTGTGTTATCCAAATTATTTATATTATTAATTTTTTAGATTATTTTTGGGGACTTCATTTCAAAATTTTCCAATTTAATTCAATTATTTACTAGAATAAACTTGTTCATTTTTAATTTAGTTAATTTTAGGAAATTATAATTTTTTTAAGAATAAATTTAATCTTGATTTTGATTCACTCATCATCTTGAAAATCATAATTGTATCATTCTATATAATTAAAAAAATATGTAGTAACAACCAATTTGATAGTTGTAGGGACACGATTATTAAACGACCCATGAAAGACATTGGGCTCGTAAGTAAAGGGCCCTTACAATATGATTTGTAGAGAGTGGGCTTGAAAGGCAAGACCTTGGTCACAGGTGAGCGATTTGGTCGTCGTTTTTATAGAAGCTTACACATTGGAGGACTTGGCTTAACTAGCTAAGCCTTCCACTGGTGTGGGTAGTAAGATTTAAGTCCTCGGACAGCATCCGAGGAGCATCGTCTTCTTCCCCTTCTCCCCCCTTAGGACTTTATCCTCCTTCCCCTTTTATACTAGTGTTCACTTTCCTTTTAGTGTCCACGTGTAAGTTTCACTTTTTGGGGTGCAGACCTGTCCTGTCAATCCATACCTAGAGTGGTTGGGGGGTGGTTGGAAAAGTTAAATAGCATAGTTTGGAGTATGGGCCTGTCAGATGCAGGATTCTGTACTACAATGTTGGCAGCTTTATCCCTTGTCTTGCCCCTGTACTGAGTTTGTCATTTTCTTCAGGCGTTTTGTGAGGTGCTGAGCATAAGATCATCCTCGACCATATCCTTGGGCCTTTTTTAGGTTTTCGTTATGCGTACTCGGCAATAGCTCTCCTCGGCTTAGGCCTTGGGCCCTAATGTAGAGTGGACCTAGGCCACGAATTCTCTGGCCCCACAATAGCCTCTCAAAATCCTACTGCCTGACTTTTTAGTTGGGGAGGAGGGTTTTGATGATGTTGGGCCCACATCATGGCTTGCTCAAATTCTGTACTTTATTGATGCTGGTGTTTTTCCATTTGCTCGGGAGATGTGCCGAACTAAGAGGCATTCCTTTAGTTTTACTCACGCGGTGTCCTTGACGTTTCAGTGCTCGAGGCGTTGCAGATGGTGTTGAAAATCGAGCCAAAACCGTCTTGTCCGTAGCATTCCTTGGAACCCTACATAAATTAAATGCCACCAACCTGCCCTTTATATAAGTAGGATAGGAGGTTATTCCCCTTACATATAAACCCTTCAGCTCCTTCAAATTCATAATCCTTCATCCATAATCACAGTCTCCATATCCAGTGCAATCCACCCTTAGTGTAATATGTTTGAGGCACGGGTGGGGGTGAAGGAATCATACCCGCCACAGAGGCACCGGATCCTTTCGAGACTCAAGGTGGTGCGGTCTGGACAGGGGAGACACAGACTCAAGATAATCTTCCGTTTTGAAAAGGTGGAGATGATATCTCCACCTCTTTCAGTCAAAATCCGAAGCAGGTACTGGTCGCATCAGATCCTTGGTGCGTCAGAAGTAAGGTTTTCCGCCATCAGCACCGTCTGCTCTATCGCAGGCGTCGCTAACATGGAGGCTCATCAACTTCCTATGTGGCCATCGGCGTGCACCCCGCTCCCTGCACCTTTTCTTCAAAGGTGCTAGCTCCATGTTAGGTTCTTTTGCTGCCTGAGTTATAGGCATATAAAAGTATTGAAGAATGGTTTCCGTAGACAACGTTCTGGAACTACTACATCTCCCTTCTCTACGCCTCTTCTTCTGTTTTTTTTTTTTTTTTCATTTCCTTGTATCTTTTCTTTTTGCTTATGTAGTTAGTTTTCAGTATGAGCTTATTCAAGCTCTTTCATTGTACGCTGTACTATTTCTTTGTCTTAATAAGAGATGGATCTGTTTCCTTTTAAATACTTTTCTTTTCTGCAGCAATTACTTTGTGAATGGGATACTACATGTGTATTTTCCTTTAATGATACTTAGAGCAGGAAACCTTGAAATAGAAAGCTACTAATTTGAACTTATCGACATTATCAAGTATAATAATGCTAATTCACAGTAGATTAAACTTATGAGACTAACCGAGGTAACAGCTGAGTGCTCCGTAATGCATGTGAGGCAACCGTCCGAGAACAATAAACTCAAAATAAACCATCCGAGAGGGTTGCCGAGTAGTGAGGGACTTTGGCCGTGTTTTTTATAACACCTGACCCTATCACAATCGCATCAATTCCCTTGGTATTGAGGATCCAAGGGTAGACTGGGGATTCCATTCAGTCTAGGGATTAACCCAACTATTAATGGGTAACTCCTCTCCGGGGTAGATTTTAAGGGCCATATAACATCCAGGTTGTGTCCAAAACTTGTATTTTTTCTCTTAAGTAGTTGGTTTCCCCATAGGCTTGAGTCCGAGGACTATACAAGGCCTTGGTTTTGTCAAAAACTTGTGTTTTTTTTTTCCTCTTAAGTAGTTGGTTTCCCCATAGGCTTGAGTCCGAGTACCATACAAGGCCTTGGTTCTGTCCAAAACTTGTATTTTCTCTGTTAAGTAGTTGGTTTCCCCATAGGCTTGAGTCCGAGTACCATACAAGGCCTTGGTTCTGTCCAAAACTTGTATTTTTTCTCTTAAGTAGTTGGCTTCCCCATAGGCTTGAGTCCGAGGACCATACAAGGTCTTGGTTTTGTCCAAAACTTGTGTTTTTTTTCACTTAAGTAGTTGGTTTCCCCATAGGTTTGAGTCCGAGGACCATACAAGGCCTTGGTTCTGTCCAAAACTTGTGTCTTTTCTGTTAAGTAATTGGTTTCCCCATAGGCTTGAGTCCGAGGACCATACAAAGCCTTGGTTCTGTCCAAAACTTGTATGTTTTCTGTTAAGTAGTTGGTTTCCCCATAGGCTTGAGTCCGAGGACCATACAAGGCCTTGGTTCTGTCCAAAACTTGTGTTTTTTCTCTTAAGTAGTTGGTTTCCCCATAGGCTTGAGTCCGAGGACCATACAAGGCCTTAGTTCTGTCCAAAACTTGTGTTTTTTCTCTTAAGTAGTTGGTTTTCCTATAGGCTTGAGCCCGAGGACCATACAAGGCCTTGGTTCTGTCCAAAACTTGTATGTTTTCTGTTAAGTAGTTGGTTTCCCCATAAGCTTGAGTCCGAGGACCATACAAGGCCTTGGTTCTGTCCAAAACTTGTATTTTTTTTTCTTTTAAGTAGTTGGTTTCCCCATAAGCTTGAGTCCGAGGACCATACAAGGCCTTGGTTCTGTCCAAAACTTGTATTTTTTCTCTTAAGTAGTTGGTTTCCCCATAGGCTTGAGTCCGAGGACCATACAAGGCCTTGGTTCTGTCCAAAACTTGTATTTTTTTCTTTTAAGTAGTTGGTTTCCCCATAGGCTTGAGTCCGAGGACCATACAAGGCCTTAATTTTGTCCAAAACTTGTGTTTTTTCTCTTAAGTAGTTGATTTCCCCATAGGCTTGAGTCTGAGGACCATACAAGGCCTTGGTTCTATCCAAAACTTGTATGTTTTCTGTTAAGTAGTTGGTTTCCCCATAGGCTTGAGTCCGAAGACTATACAAAGCCTTGGTTCTGTCCAAAACTTGTATTTTTTCTCTTAAGTAGTTGGTTTCCCCATAGGCTTGAGTCCTCGGACCATACAAGGCCTTGGTTCTGTCCAACACTTGTAGTTTTTTTTTTTTTTTTTTTTTTTTTTTTTTTTTTTTTTAAGATTAGCCCCTCGGCCAAGGTGGGGGGGGTGGGTGTTAGCTTGACGTTGGAAGCCCCTAAAACTGCCCGTGCCATTGACACTGTGAGGCGTAGCCCCTAGCGGAGATTTATGTCGGGACAATAACAGCGTATTGCAGGAAACGGAGGAGCTTTCACAGATCCTTATTTGATAGAGGCTTGACTCCGCAACCACCTGGGCCAACGCGCAAGCCTTCCCACAGACAGCGCCAATTGTAGGGACACGAGTATTAAACGACCCATGAAAGACATTGGGCTCGTAAGTAAAGGGCCCTTACAATATGATTTGTAGAGAGTGGGCTTGAAAGGCAAGACCTTGGTCACAAGTGAGCGGTTTGGTCGTCGTTTTTATAGAAGCTTACACATTGGAGGACTTGGCTTAACTAGCTAAGCCTTCCACTGGTGTGGGTAGTAAGATTTAAGTCCTCGGACAGCATCCGAGGAGCATCATCTTCTTCCCCTTCTCCCCCCTCAGAACTTTATCCTCATTTCCCTTTTATACTAGTATTCACTTCCCTTTTAGTGTCCATGAGTAAGTTTCACTTTTTGGGGTGCAGACCTGTCCTGTCAATCCATACCTAGAGTGGTTGGGGGGTGGTTGGAAAAGTTAAATAGCATAGTTTGGAGTATGGGCCTGTCAGATGCAGGATTCTGTACTACGATGCTAGCAGCTTTATCCCTTGTCCTGCCCCTGTACTAAGTTTGTCATTTTCTTCAGGCGTTTTGTGAGGTGTTGAGCATAAGATTGTCCTCGGCCATATCCTTGGGCCTTTTTTGGGCTTTCGTTATGCGTCCTCGGCAATAGCTCTCCTCGGCTTAGGCCTTGGGCCCTAATGTAGAGTGGACCTAGGCCACGAATTCTCTGGCTCCACAATAGTATTAATAGTGTGATAGTTTCAAGATTTTATCATTTTACCAAGCATTATTTCTACATGTCTTCTTAGTATGATTCGTGTCTCGTTGATTCAATAAAAAGTATGTACCAGATGTTGTTTATTTTATAAATGTCATTATCCAAATTATTTATATTCTTTGTTTTGAGATTATTTTTGGGGACTTAATTTGAAAATTTTCCAATCTAATTCAACTATTTAGTAGAATAGATTGGTACAATTTTATTTAAGTCAGGTTTTTAAGTATATTATCTAAATTTTCAAAATAAGTCACCTCGAAAATCATAACTGTATCATTTTATATAATTAAAAAATTGATCTAATAACTGTCCAGCTGATAGTATTAATGTTGTGATAGTTTCTTGATTTTGGGGCCTCTTCTTAATGCTAATAATTTAGTCAATACTCTTTAAGCCTCTCCGAGGCATAGGAAGTTCTAGAATAACTAAGAAGTAACTTCTTTCTGACTCCCTGATATATTCGACTTCACCATTCATGAGCCCTACAATCTTTCTGCACATCCTCAACCCTAGGCCTTCTTCAGTCAACCATCCACTGCTATGAAACATGTCCTGAACCGATTCAGGAGGAAGACCTTCACCAGGGCTTACCATCCTTCATAAATAAGATCAATATTAGTTGAATCAATATCAAAGAAATTAATAATGAGATCCATCTCCACACACACACATATATACCTAAAATAAGTTGCAACTTGCAAGTGATCAAAAATTACTTCCATATAATCTTTTTTTACAAAAGAAGTTGGCTAACAAGGAATCCATAATTGAAATTAATTCAAAAGCACATATCAGTAACACCATGCCAACATAATGCACATGGGAATCATAAGTATGGTACCACAAGTTTATTCACCAAATATCAAGCAACTAACTTGCTTAAAGTGCATGCTTGTAAAATTGCTGCTCTAAGAGATTTACATAATAAATTCTACCCCAAAAAAATAAATTATCATATATTAGGGATGCAACTCTGACTAGTTAGTCTAACCCTAACTTTTTTAATTATTAAAAATAAAATAATAAAAATAAAAATAAAAATAAAAACCCAAACATTTATCAGTATTTTGCAGGATTTTAGTGTTGGCGAGCATATCAACAAGGTGTTGATGGATTAACATAAATTTAAAAAATTGATGATGCAAGCAAGTCTAAGAGGGCATCTAAGTTTCATAGGACCTCAAGATTATGTTAGAGAACCTCCCATGACAGCTCAAAGTGTAGTCAACCTTCCAGACCTCAAGAATACTGTAAGGATATGTCATATATCTACAGAACCCAAGTCACAAGCCTCTTTGGCACGGATAAGGACAACTAAGGAAAAGCCTCAGCATGTTATAGGTAAGAGGCATACTAAAAACTTTAAACCATCAACGGATAGAAGGTTGCTTCTAAACTCGGATACTAATCAATATATTGTAAACCAATAGTAAGAATAAGATTCTAACATTCCAACCCCTAAAACATGGAGATTAATGGTTTTCTCTTTCTCTTCTTGGCACAAGAATCCATTTTTTAACACCAACATCATGTTCAGGTCTATTTTAGTTTCGTCACTGTGTTGGCATTTCTTATGTATATTGGACATCATGCCACTCTCCATGTCAGGATGCTAGCAACATGATCAGCATCCACATGATAGGGCATCCATTAGGTTTTTTAGGGAGAACATAGTGGAAACTTCAACTTCTTAGTAAAACCTACTTATAGTAAAGGATGGTTTCAAATGTCCTAATATCTTGCAGATATAATGCAAATATATTGACGTAGCACAAGCAACAGCTAAACTTTTGGCAAATTACAAATTTACTCTCTCAAATGGGAAGAATAATTAAAGACGCAAGCTAACACATATACTGGTCAACTGATGAGATTTAGGACATCCCATTCAAACGAAGTCATCACATCATACGTAGAGAAAGTGAGCAACTTCTTGCTTTAAATCTAATCCGCACCATGCACTTCAGATTTAAAAAAAAAAAAATCAAAATTAATGCAACATACTTGCAGCTTTTATTGTCAGCAAAGAACTCATTTTTTTTAATTATTTTAAGATCAATGGATTTCTTTGTGCCTTTTGATGCAATACAGAATGAACTGGACCAAAACATTTCTATAGGATGCCAATACAACCCCCTTATTAAACTTTTAATATTGGCAGGAACAAAGACAGTATGTATTAATCGACTACCTCTTAAAGCTCGAGAAAGAAGCTTGTCTACTGTTTCTTCGTATTCTTTATAAATAAGATCACGAACCAAAGACTTCCCCATAGCTTCTTCAACTGAGAGCCCTGTCAACTCTGCAACCTTTGCATTCCACCCATTTATACAGCCATCAACATCTACAGCAAATATAGGAGCAGTTGCAGTCTCTATCAACCTGACCATTTCTCTTGCAACCGAACTGAGTTCATCCATACCTTGCAACTCCATGTCCCCAAGCTGGGCATGTACAACAGCCTTAGGATTGCTTGGCTCAGCATCTCTAAATGAGTCTCGCAGAAGAAGCTGCAGAGAATGGATTGCACCGATTTCTGCTTTCTCCCATGGCAAGCTGCGGCTTTTTACCACTTCCATAAATGCCTTGAAAGAAGAGCGTGGCTGCATCCTCTGCCCATCATCCTTATCCTCAGGGTGATGCTTTGCGCCACCCCATTTGATCTCTTTTGCAGTGTGGGACCGGAACCAGAACAGGAAATCCCTTTTTGTGATATAAGCAACAGCCATTCCACAAACTGCATCTCCAAGTGAGGCTGCTCCATCGTACCCAGCAACACCCAAACTGTCTGTGCCGAAACATGTGGAATCTCCGTGGAAAGCCAACAACCACTCTACTATGTCCTTTATCTGGGCCTCAGTTGGGGTCACACCCAGAGGGTAGTACTTCCCTTGATGGTAGAGGGCTGCCCCATCACAATTCACAAGGTCCATAATACCAGCCATTTTAGTAACGATCCCCGTAGGTGAGTCACGAAGAAGCATACCACACAACAGGGTCTTCATCATTAAAACACGTTTCTCCAACATCTGTGATGACAATTGCAACTCCATATTCAATCGGAGTCCAAAAGCCTGCATTAAGAACTCACAAGCATTGTGAAGAGGGAATGGAATGCACCTAGCAGAAGTGTGATGACAAACCACCAAACCCCATAACCTCATTGAACTCCGCCCACAAACTCCTTCCTCATCATTTCCTTTGATAATAACCGACATTGCCAATGAGGCAGTCGAGCCCATATTAGCCATATACTGAGCATCACAGCCATGAGGAGCAAGAAGCGTTGAACCAACCAAGCACAAAGGCTGCTCAATCCTATCATGCTGAATCACCCTAACCGGCATGGCATGACAATCCCCAATCATCCTAACCCTGCTCTGCTTAAATAAAAACCTCGAGGCCTGAGGTATATCCGCGGCCGGATAATGCAACCCAATATATGGCTCCAAATTCGGCCTCTTACTCTCTGCCACAACCTCACCATGCTCGTCCTCATGAAACTTATACACCATAGCCCTATCATACCCAGTAAGCTCCCTCACTCTCTCCACCATAGTATCACACAATAACTTAATATCCCCACCAGGTAATGACTGCAATGAAGAGATCGCCCGGGCAGCCAGCTTCTGTGGTTAAACCGCCCCGGCAATCAACAGAGCTGGGTCCTCAGTCCTTGCAAGTTCCAAATCAATTACAATCCCAACATCTATCCTATGAAAATCGCGTAAAAGGGCTTCCCACAATTCTTGGAATCAATCCTAACTGGGTTCCACAACGTGATTTCCTTAGCTCTAAACGCCTTCTCAAGCAAAACAGAGTTGGAGTTCGTGAAGAGCGTCCTCACATCAGTCCCAATTGTCAAAATCTCAGGCTTTTCTAAACTGGGAACTGACTGAGGCAAAAGAGCAAGCATGTCGCGTGCGTTTTCACTATAACCAATTACACTGAAAGAAGCTGCGTCTACAGCAATCATACATTTGAGCCAAGTTTTTAAAACATTCTCTAAAACTTCAAACTAAATTTAACATCAATTTAAAATCATCTTTTCACTTGATGAAGAAAATTGATGGAAAATGCAATGCCTTTATTACTAGGATTCCTAGTGTTCTTTTATTGCTATAAAGTTTAAATGGGTTTTATAACTCTAAGCTTGATCTCATGCTATGTTTTCCAAATTATTTATATTCTTTTATATATATATATATATATATATATATATATATATTTCGGAGACTTAGTTTGAAAGGTTTCCAATTGAATTCAGCTATATTGGGTAGAATAAACATGTGCAAATTTACATAGGCCAAGCTTATGAGGATGAAATATAAATTTTCAGAATAAATTTAATCTCTAATTTGATTCACTTGCCACCTTCAAAACAAAATTGTATTATTTTATATCATTAAAAAAATTGATGTAATAAATGTCGATCTAATAGCATTAATGGTGTGATAGTTTCAAGATTTTATTAGTTGGCCAAACGTTATTTACACATGTCTTCTTAATATAACTCTCATCTTGTCCATTCAATAACAAGTACGTATCAAATGTTGTTTTTTGCAAAAATGTTATGACGCATATTTAAAATATCTTATTGTGTTTATTTAAAAAATAATGTGTTACTTTTTTTTTTATTATTAAAATATGAATAGTTCTAACTTCTAAGAGTCATGACCATGTGTGTTCTTAGTGTGACTTGCATCTCATCAACTCAATAACAATCACTTACCATAAGTTACTTTCTTGAGACTTACCATGACAAATAGTAGAAAATACATTAATGCATCCATTTCCAAATATCCATACTTTTGTTGGGTCCTAAATATGAGTTTGGCTCCTAAATTATATGAAAAAAATTTGAGTTTCATCCCATGATTTTGGGGTCTTCAATCGAAGTATACAAAATTTGATCAATTATTAAAAATAAAAATTATAGCTTTCTTTAAGCCAAGTTTAAACATTCTATAAAACTTCGAACTAATTTATCTTCAATCTTAAATAATCATTCCATTGACAACAAAAAATTGATGGAAATTGTAATGTCCTTGATATTAGGATTCATAAGGTTTTTTATTACTATAAAGTTTAACCGAGTTTTGTAACTTTAAGCTTGATTTCAATGTTGTCTTATCGTAGGATATCACTCAATACATTGATTGACTTCCCTGAATATGCCCACCAATTTCGCCCTATTAGTTTGTGTAACGTGTTGTATAAAATTTTTTCTAAAGTTTTAGCCAACCATTTAAAAAAAGTCTTACCTTCAATTATCACAGAACACCAATCTGCCTTTACCAAAGATAGACTTATTTCTGATAATATTATGGTGGCTTTTGAGACGTTACATTGTTTACAACGTTATAATTCTGGATTGCATGGGTATATGGCAGTTAAACTTGACATGAGTAAGGCCTATGATAGGGTGAAATGGCCTTTTTTGGAGGGTATGATGAGGAGGATGGGTTTCAATGAAGGATGGATAAATCTGATTATGTTGTGTGTTAAAACTGTTACATACTCGGTGTTGGTGAATGGAGAACCTCGTGGAATGATTCACCCTACAAGGGGCATTAGGCAAGGTGACCCTATTTCCCCTTTCCTCTTTTTGCTATGCACTGAAGGGTTGAACGAGTTGCTCAAAAAAGCAGAAGGGAATGGGGATATTCATGGTTTTTCTCTCTGTAGAAGAGGCCCAAAACTAACACATTTGCTTTTTGCAGATGATAGTCTTCTTTTTTGCAGGGCAACAATGGAGGAGTGTGGCAAAGTTTTGGAGATTTTAAATGCCTATGAAGTTGCTTCTGGCCAAAAAATAAATAGAAGCAAGACAACATTGTTTTTCAGCAAATCAACCAATGAAGTTTTAAAGGAGCAAATTAAAGAGGCGTGGGGTGTACCAGAAATTATGCAATATGAGAAGTACTTGGGTCTACCATCCTTTGTGGGAAAAGGAAAAAAGCAAGTTTCAATTACATTAAGGAGCGTGTGTGGAGAAAACTTCAAGGATGGGAAGGGAAGTTACTTTCACAGGCCGGTAGGGAGGTATTGATAAAATTCGTTATCCAAGCCATCCCCACATACACCATGGAATGTTTCAAAATTCCAATCGGTCTATGCAATGAAATTGAGACCATGATTAAAAATTTTTGGTGGGGACAACGAGGAGATCGAAGGAAGATACATTGGGTCAAGTGGGATGAGTTGACTAAAGCCAAAGGAGTGGGTGGCATGGGCTTTAGAGACTTAGCAAAATTCAATGACTCTCTATTAGCAAAGCAAGCTTGGAGGCTCTTGCATAATCATAACTCCCTTTTCTACAAAGTGTTCAAGGCGCGGTTTTTTCCAAATTCAACCATTATGGAGGCCAAGGAGTCAAGGATGGGGTCTTATGCTTGGAGGAGTATACTTGTAGGGAGGGATGTCATTCGAAGGGGAGCTAGATGGAGAGTCGGTGATGGAAAAAAAATCCGAATTTGGCAAGATCATTGGCTGCCAAGAAAACATCCACCACAAGTACTTTCTTCTCCTTTGACAAATTTTGAAAACTCTAGAGTGGATATTCTTATAGACCCAAGTAGGAGGAGGTGGGATGATGAGATGCTACACGGTCTGTTCTGTACAGAGGAGGCAGAGCTAATCAAGACAATTCCCTTAAGTAGTGGAGCTTCCGAAGATATCCTATATTGGCCTCACTCAAGCAATGGTCATTATAGTTGCAAGACCGGTTACAAATTCTTAAAAATGGAAGAGGAGCTGCCTGCTGAACCACAAGTATCCATAAATGAAGAGAAGAAGCTGTGGAACGGAATATGGTCACTCCGAGTTCCCCCCAAGGTGAAAACACTGCTTTGGCGTGCATGCCGTGAAGCTATGCCGACAAAGAAGGCACTATTCCGTCGAACTATTACAACGGACTCCGTCTGTGTCAGATGTCACGACCATGATGAAGATTCATTGCATGCTATGTGGTCCTGCCCAGAACTAGATACGGTGTGGTCGGACTTGGAGCTTTGGACGTTCAGGTGTGATGTTCAGTTCGTGACCTTCAAGGAGCTGTTGTCGTGGTTAATTGCAAACAACCATCAAACAGAGGTCTTTGCTGTAACGGCTTAGACAATCTGGAACCAGCGGAATCGGGTTCGTCTCAACCAACCGGCGGACTCACTTCACCAAATTCCTCAGATTTCAAAGTCTTGGCTAGCTGAATATCATGCTCGGCAACTTCCTGTGACTACTCTAGTGCAGCAGAACCGCAATACCAGAACTCTTTGGAGGCCACCACCATCGGAGCTTTTCAAAATAAATTTCGATGGCGCCGTCTTCAAACATGAAAAGAAGTCTGGCATTGAAGTAGTTATAAGAGATCACAAGGGCTCTATTATTGCCTCATGCTCAAAACCGGTACACCAGAAGCTAGGCAGTGAGGATGTTGAGGCAACGACAGCGGCATGGGCTCTGTTTTTTGCTTTGGACGTGGGGGTGAAAAGGGTAGTACTTGAGGGTGACTCTTTGTCTGTTATCAAAGGGTTAATGGGGGAAGAAAGGTTGCTAACACCAATGGGATTGCTCATTGAGGAGGCCAAACATTTATCTAGACATTTTGAAGAATTACATTACTCTCATGTTAAGAGGGATTGTAATGTTTTAGCTCATAATCTGGCTAGACATGCCGCTGGCATTCCGGATTTGTTAGTTTGGATGGAGGATATTCCTTCACATTTTCATGATGTATTTCAAGCCGATTTATTAGGCTTATCTGAATAAAAGTATGTTACGTGTCTTCCTCAAAAAAAAAAAAAAAAAAAGACTTTACTTTTCTTTTCTATTGATGGGCAAATGTTGATTGATTTTATTACTTATTTATTTTTCTTTTACCGTTTTTGGAAAAGGAAAATAGTAAGTATGATGAAGAAAGTTGGTGAAAATTGCAATGTCCCTACTACATGGATTCCTATGTTTGTTTGTTTGATTGTTTTGTTCTGTTTTTTGTTTTTTGTTTTTGTTTTTTTTTTTAAATGGGGAATTGTATAACAATGATATTAATTTTCTTCTGAAAAAAATTGAGTATTAATTTGGTGCTATCTGAATTATTTATATTCTTCTTTGTCATGAAATAATTTTGGAAAATTTGACGATTTAATTCAACTATAAAATAAATATATAGAGTTTGATTTAAGTCAAAATTTTAAGGATATTATCTAATCTATATATTATTAATATATATATATATATATATATATATATATTAATAATCAAAGCTAAGAGAAAATTCAATTAGATTTCAAATTGAAATTTAATTAAAGTCTAATTTTGCGTCATTTGTCTCATCTAATCTAAAGTTTTAAATTAGTGTAAAAATTGGATTTCAATTAGAGTTTAATTTTGCACCATGTGTCCCATCTAATTTAATTTTTTTAATTTTTGTGCCAAGTGAATTAATTTAGTATAGAAAACGAAGAGTCCAATATATAAAATAAAATAAAATAAAAAACCATAAAAAAAACCTAATCATATATCTAAATCTATGTATAAAAGAGTAATGTTAGAAATATAAACTTTTTTACAAATTTTTTTACAAATTGTTGATATAGTGAGTGGTTATTAGTAAATGAAAAAATAATGTTAAAGGTGGGCCTAGATGAAAACTAATGAGAAGTTGGCCACATCAATAGTTTGTAAAAATGTTGTAAAATAGTTTGTGGTTGTAGCATTATTTGTATAAAATTAGAGTGGAATTCAATTAGAGTTTAATTTTGCGTCATGTGTTTTATCTAATCTAAACTTTTAAATTTTGTGCCAAGTGAGTTAATTTAATGTAAAAATTGGATTTCAATTAGAATTTAATTATGCACCACTTGTCCCATCTAATTTAAGTTTTTTAATTTTTATACCAAGTGAATTAATTCAGTGTAGAAAACAAGGAGTTCAATATAAATAAATCATAAAAAAACCTTATCATATATCTAAATCTATATATAAAATTAGAGGAAAAAAGAGTTTGAATGAATTTATATTTATGAGCCATTTTTTTTGTGTAATTAAAAATAATTCAAATTTATAAGTTATTTATGAAATATACCATGACTATATACAGTCCATTACTAACTAGGCAATATATATATATATATATATATTAAACCAAAGCTTAGAAAAAATTCAATTAAAATAAAATTTGGATTTTGCTTTTGTTAGCTTTCCATAAAAATTAAATTGTTTAGATTTTTGTTATTATTTTTTCTCTAAACTAATGAACATATTTTTTTATACTGTTTCTATTTAGATATTTTGTATGCGAAGATCTTGAATCTAAAAAATTGTAATTGAGCTAAATGATCACATACACTTATCCCCATTCAATTTAGGAAATACTATTGGAACAATCTATTCTTTTTATTTTGTGTTGTATTTGGTAGAATTTCACGTACAATGATTGTGACTTGATATTGTATATGTAGTATCTAATAGTTATTTTCAAAATTATATACATAACAGCAATGTAATGAGAAACTTGACATAATTAATATCATAAAAATTGTAAGAAAAAACCATTTTAGTACCTCTAAATGTTCTAGTCGAACTAATGTCCTATATAAATTTAATAACACAAACTAACATCAGTAAAACCACTTCAATTTATCATTCTCGTATGTAAGCACAAGTTACATACTAGTTTTCATAATAGACTTTAGTTTTAAACTTTTAATCATCAACTTCTCATCTTAAAAACCAGAAACTGTATATTTTTACATAATAAAAAATAGATGTAATAACGACTGATCCAATCTCTCTCTCTCTCTCTCTCTCTCTCTCTCTCTCTCTATATATATATATATATATATTAGGCCAAAACTGAGAGAAAATCCAATTAGATTTCAAATTGGAATTCGATTAGAGTTTACTTTTGCACCACGTGTCCCATCTAATCTAAGTTTTTAAATTTTTGTGCCAAGTTAGTTAATTCAGTGTAAAAATTGGAATTTAATTAGAGTATAATTTTGCATCACATGTCTCATTTAATCAAAGTTTTTAAAATTTTGTGTCAAGTGAGTTAATTCAGTGTAGAAAACGATGAGTGAAATATAAATAAACTATAAAAAACCTAATCATATATCTAACTCTATATATAAAATTAGAGAAAGAGAGAGCTTGAATGATTTTATATTTATGAGCCATTTTTTTTATGTAACTAAAAATAATTCAAATCTATAAGTCATTTATGTAATATATCATGACTATATATGGTCCATTATTAAGTAGATAATATATAATTGGATTACAATCAAAATTGGATTTTGCTTTTGTTAGTTCTTTATACAAGTTAAATTGTTTAGATTTTTATTGTGATTTTTTATTTGAACTAATAAGTAAATTTTTGTACCGTTTCTCTTCAAATATTTTGTTTGCTAGGATATTGAATGTAACATATTGTAATTGAATTGAATGATCCCATGCACCTATCTCCATTCAATTTAGGAGATACTATTAGACCAATTTATTCTTTTATTTTGTGTTGTATTTAGTAGAATTTCATGGACAATGATTGTGAATTGATATTGTATATGTAGTATCCAATAGTGATTTTCAAAATTATATACATAATAGTAGGGTAATGAGAAACTTGACGTAACCAATTTCATGAAAGTTGTAAAGAAAAACTATTTTAGTACCTCAAAATGTCCAGGTCGAACTAATATCTTATATGTTTTATAATCCAAGCTAACATCAATAGTACCACTACAATTCATTATTTCCATGCGTAAGCATGGGTTACATATTAGTAGCATTAATAGTGTGACACTTTCGTAGCATTAATAGTGTGACACTTTCAATTTTATCAGTTGAACAAATATTATCCCCACAAAAAAAAAAAAAAAAAAAATTCTATGCCCATAACATTTTTATAACACTTTAACAACAAATCTTAAGTTGCAAGATTTTATTGGATGTTACTGGTTGGTAAAAAAAAGTAATTTAAGTGGTAAATTCAAATTATAACTAATTACAACTTACCACTTTAAATTTGTTGTGAAAATATTATGAACGTAACACTTCTCTATTCTCACTTGCTATCATTTTAGTAGTACGACCCACATCTCCTCAAATCAATAACAAATATGTACCAAATGCTATTTCTTAAAGAAATCACAATGAATATAAAAAAATAATCAAAATATCTTATGATTTCATTTTTAAAAAGATAACATGCAACATTTTTATATATTAAAATATGATATAATTTAAAAACCTGTGTGTCTTCTTAGTGTGTGACTCATGTCTCATCAATTAATTAATACTAGTCGCTAACCCGTGTGATGCACGGAAGTTAAGCCATTATGAAATTTTCAATCAATTTTATGTTTAAAACATAATGATTAACATAATGCCTCTAGCATAATTCTCCCAAACATGCAATTTTAAGTACCAAGTAGCAATTGCTCGATTTATATATTCAGTATCACCTTTAAGATCATGAGCAATCACATCCCCTGTCCTAAGATCCAATATCAAATAGCCATATCATATATATATAAAAGTTTAACATTGTCTAGAAAAAATGAAGTTATAAATATAGTGAAAATATATATGGATTCAATACTTCACTTAGTTTTGAATAGTAGGTTTACCTACTATCCATATGAAAGGAAGAAGTACATTTGAGTAAGAATTCATTGGCGTTACTAATAAGTCCATGAATGTTGGGAAGTCTTAATTGATACGGCATCGACACACTACCCATCAATCAAAAGTTGGGTACAATTTAATTTTAACGGGTGATTAATTGGATCCTTAACAGTAGCAACAATGTTGTATCTACATATTTCTTTGCTCAACTTAGGAGTCCTACGACTAAAACATAATATGCAAATGAAAAAAAGAAAAAAAAATTGAAATCTTCCACACACAAGATTTTTTAATAGTGTACCTCAATTGTAAACCCGATCAAAGAATAGGACCATGTGAATTGGTCCAAAACAGCAACAACACCACTTGATAAGAAAATAGCATTCAAGTAATAGAATAGTATTGAAAATTCTTGTAGACAAAAAGAGCATTAAATTTCCACAAATTATAATTCCCAGCTGAGAATCAAATCTTTGCTACAAAAACATAATACACAAATGAAAAAAAAAAAAAAATTGAAATCTTTTTACAAGATTTGTTAACAGTGTCCCCAATAAGAGTACCAAGAGTCATGAAAATATCCTCAATAATAATTCACATAAACCTTCATAATATGATTCAAACATATATAAGAATAGAAATTAATTCGAAACAATTAAAAACCTTAGAAGAAACGACAAAATAGAAAAACAAGGAAAAAATTAAAATATTTTGAAAAGAGAGGGCCAACCGAATTTTTAATAGCATCATCTTGGTGTTTGTATTTCTTGTAGCAAGGAGTTGAAGACTTTTTTTCAAGACGTCGTTCAGGTATTATAAGGAACATCTTTCCTTTTCATACAACAGTTAAAACAAATAAATATTATATAATCCATAGAACTTCAGAAAACCATGAAAAATACAAACCTCTCTTGTAAGGTCAAATTCACATAATTAAGCCTATCATTGTCTAATTTTTACAATAAAAATATCCAATTAGAATGGTTACAAAGTGTCTCCCATATGCCACGCACAAAAACCTAATCGAAAAAGCAATTTAACACTTTCTAAGATATCAAAAGGTCAGAAAATTGATGAATTATAGTCCACACGAAACACTAAACCTAACAATATACGCTAAAGAAGAAAGTGGACTTACTATGTTGCATGCGTTTGGGGTTTGTGAAACACCTACCTCCAGGGTTTGTGGAGGAAGATTTTAAAACCCAAATAATAAACCAAAAAACCTATAATGGAATATAGCGTTAAAACCTCCCAAAAATATATTTGTGATAACCAAAGGTTCTCCACCGTACATAGAGGGAGAGGGTGAAGAATCATAATTAACTTGAAGTTTTTGAGTTTTGTCTCAAGAAATATAAACTAAAATTTCTTAGGAAATATGTAAAATTTATAACTACCTGCTGGAACAATGCAACTGAACACCAACATTAGCAAAAAATTGTACTGAAATGGTTTGTATAAGCACCAAATGAAAAGATACATTGTTCTATGTTTTTAATGGTAGATGTGGCATTAATTTATGTAGTCATGTGGCGTAATGAGAAATGGTCAATAAAAAGTCAAACGTTTTAGCTATTGGTTATTATTATATAAATATAGATAAGTATGTACTGGATATTATTTTTTGAGACATGTCATAACAAATATTAGAAACTACATTGATGCGTCCATTTCCTAAAATCCATACGTTTTTTTTCTTCAAAATATGAGTTTGGATCCTAAATTATATGACACATTTGAATTTCATCCCATAATTTTGGGGTCTTCAGTTGAAATTTTACAAATTCAATTTAATTATTAAATTGAAAAAAATTCACAGATTTCTTTAAGCCAAGTTTAAAAAATTATCTAAAATTCAACTTAAATTTAACGTTAATTTTAACTCATAGTTCATCCGATGAAGAAATTTAATAGAAATTGTAATGTCCTTAATACTAGAATTCCTAAGGTGTATTAGTACGATAAAGTTTAAATGTGTTTTACAACTTTAAGCTCCATTTCCATGTATTGTTATCCTAATTAATTATTTTCTTTGTCTTGAGATAAATTTTGAGGAGTTGATTTGAAATTTTGTCAAGTTAATTAAACTGTTGAATAAAATAAGCATCTAAAGTTGTATTTAATTCGAGTTTTTAAGGATATAATCTAAAGTTTCAATGTAAATTTAACCCCAATTCTAATTTATACGTCATCCCAAAACTAGAACTGTATAGTATTTTTTTTTATATAATTATTTTATAATAAAACAGTTTTTTTTTTAAAATTATTATCAGGGAAATTATAATAATACAATAAAACAGTTTTAAGATATCACTAGTTGACTTGAATCCAGTGATTCCTGTCTATTCAAGCACAAATGCGTACCAAATGTTATGCATTGCAGAAATATTGTTAAGCATATTATAAAATAGCTTAATGGGTTTATTTTAAAATTTGCACAAGATTTTAAAATTTAAATAGCAAGTGTTACTTTTTGGAGATGTGCCATGACACATTAGAAAATTCGTTCATGAGTTTATTTTAAAAACATTATACATTTTTTTAATGCAAAATACGAGTTTGCCCCTAAATCAAAAAAAAAAAAAAAAAAAAAAAAAACTTTGAGTTTCACCCTTGAATTGTAGGGACCTCAATTTAAAATTTATAATTATTCAATTGACAAAATTATAGTTTTCATTAAGCCAAATTTAAGAACATTCTCTAAAACTTCAAACTAAACTTAATCACATCAATATTAATTCATCTTTCCTAACCAATCAAAATAACATCCATTTATTTTACGAAACAACCAAAATAAAAACAATGGATTTGATGGCATCAATGGTATGACTTGGTTCTAATGGTCATTTTAACATGTCTTCTAATGGTAATTTTCACATTTCTTCTTTAGTACGAATCACGTCTCATAAAAAAAAGTATAGAAATTGATTGATTTTATTACTCATTTCTTACCAAATATTTCAAAAGTCTATACTTTTTTCAACAAAATATTAGAATTGATGTGTCCATGTCTAAAAATCCATACTTTTTGGAACAAAATTTCTCTTCAAACTAATTTGGAAATAAATCCTTCAAACTTATCATATATTTTTTTATATTGAATGTGAATTTTGAAAATTTAATAACATGCTACCTAAGATTTGTTAGGAAATTATTGTGAAAATTAATTGGACTTAGCATTACACTAAGAGGGCCTTTGGTTCGTTGTGTGTGTTCTTGATGTGATGCACATTATGATGATGTAACATTAATATTTTTGGTTTATTTTATTTTTCTAACATTACTATAATTTAAAATTACAAAATATATCACATTATATTTTTAAACAATAAAATATTTTATTTTTATATTAAGATTATATTAATATAAAATTACAATAATGTAATAATTACGGGATAATGTAATATAACGCCCTAATTAAATTACAATGTGCGGACCTCATCTACACCACAGACTATTCATACCACGCAATTCAAACAAACCAACAAAAACGGAGCATGGCCTATGATGTGAAGGCCACGTAGTACGTAGTACTGGCGGTAGTACTAGTAGTCTAGTACATAATATATTGGAGGCTCATGTATATTTATATCAATATCATTTTTTTTTTTTTTGGTGAAATATCAATATCATATCAATACTATAAAAAATGAGAGTTGGCATTGTTTGTCAGTGAGAGAGATGGCCTATGCTTATGACTTTGTGTTGTGTTTGTGGTATAATAAAACGGCGTTGAAGAGGAAGGACAAAAAAAAATTGCTAAAAGAGTACCCACTAGTGACTGCCTTTGAACCCTGTCGAATAATAATTTGATGATCTTTAGCTCTCATTCGGATATAGACTTTTTCCCTTGACCTGTGTATGTCTGTTTCACATTGCTGCCCCTTGGCATATAACTTTTTTTTTGTTGGGAAACTTCCTCGTCTTCACCGAGTTGTTGTTGTATTCTATTTTATTAGTATTATTTTTTTACTGGTGAAGGGGTTATTGAGTTAGTTTAAGCTGTTTTAATAATTTATTTATTTTTATGAATGTACGAGTGCTAAAGTATACTTGTATTTATAAAAAAAAAAATGTGATGTTTTAAAAATTTGTACATATAAACTAAATTTATAAACGGATGCCAAATAGACAGCCATTCACCATGCTAAATCATTTAACTAATTAGTAACTTACACGTGACTATATATTGTCAGTGGCGGAGCTAGGAATTTTAGCTTGGGGGGCCAAATTATGGTATTCATGAATCAGTTTAGATAAATTCAAAACATATTCATATAGAATTAGATTAGCAAGAACTCAGTATTTTTCTAATTTTTTTTTTCTAATGAACATAATCTTTCTAAACTTTAATGAGTACACACAAATTGTCTACTTTACTCTATAAACATGTACGGAAAATAATCCAAAGAGAAAAATAATTAAATTTTTAAATATAATGGTATCAGAAGCCTTGTAACTCAATTGATTGGATGTATAAATGAAAAGATAAAAAAAGGAAAAAAAATAATAATGGATGATTCTTGTGTAACTTTTTTTTTAATAAATTTGTTTTGGAAAGATTAAGTTATTTATTTTTGTTTTTTCTTGGGGGAAGCCAATTTTTTTTTTTTTTTTTTTCTAATGTTATTGGAGAGCAACTCAAATTTGGGGGGGGCCAAATCTCCTTTTTCTTTGGCCCCACCCTAACCGAATTATAGCATATATATATATATATATATATATATAGGATATTAAAATATTTCAAAATTTTGGGGGGAAGGGGGGTGGGGGTAAACCTATAATGCGGCTCCGCCACTGTATATTGTATACTAATGTATCTATTGCATATCATGCATAATATTTTAAATTAATTTAGGAGTGTGCTCTATTTAAGGTTGGGTAGTAAGGGTTGGAGAAAGGCAATCAATTGTTAAGTACATGTACCAAACATACTCAAACATATGTTTTCAGTTTTTAAATAATATTACACGTATTTCTATATATTTTTTCACTTACACATATTTTCACACATATTTTCAGTTTTTAAGTGCATGTACCAAACACTCTCTAACATTCTTGAGGCAAAGGGAGGGAGGGAGGGAGGGAGTTTCTGTTCCTAGTTCTCCGGTGGCATTATGATAGGACTTGTTGGTGACTGCTCTCATTTATCAGTGACTAAACAATTGAAACCTACTAACTTCTAATGACTAACTGCAACCATTTACAAAGCCTCCCTATCCTTTAAAACCAAACCAAAAAAAAAAAAAATGATCTTAACCAAACCAAGCTTGTGATTCAAGTGCAGCACATCCCATGTCTCCATTAGTGACCCTCTCCCTTCTGTCGTTGCCTATTTAAGTTAAGACTTTAACGACACTTCTTGTTCAACCCTTCTCTCTGAGGGTTAGGCAGGCGTATCCTCACAGAGGCCAACCAAACCACACACGTATGATGTCTATAAGGTCCTAAAACAAGAGTTTCAAGACCAACCCCCCCCCCCCCCCCCCCCAGTAGGACTCCCTATGTCTGAGTACAATTTCTGACATAAAAAAAAAGTTTCAAGTACAATTTCCATGTGTCTTCGAGTCTCACCAAATAATAATATCTGGGAAAAAAGGGGAGAAGAAATTATAATCAAGATCACAGAATGTGATTTTAATTAACATGCGTATGAGATGTATAGGTTTGATTTTTTTTTTTAATAATCATTGAAAGGCTAAGAGTATACACCAGTTGCAATTACAGTTGCAAGTTGATCTTCTCAGACCATTTGAAGATGTCAGAGTAAACCCGATCACCCCCCAAGTCTTCCCCTGTAGCTCCAGCAGCCACCCTTAAAATGTCCTCAATCAAAGCAAAATTTCCCATTATATCAACATGAGCTCCACTTTGGGTGCCCCTGCCCTCTAGCAGATTGGCTGGAGGAGAATGATCATACTCCCTAACGTATGTTCGGCTTCCTGAAGGATTAAATCTTGTTTTCCCACGCCATCCTTTCGCGCACATGAAGCCTGCACTTAAAACAGGCACAGTCTCATCACCATCCACATGATAGACTCCATCTTTCAGACAGCCATCTTCATCTTCACTATCAGCTGAAGTATCAATCTGAAATGGAATGTTGCATTCAGCAGTGGGGGATAACTTGTAAACATAAGATCTTTCAGTTGGTAAGCCAACTCCATACATAGAATATATTTCCATGTCAGGAGCATTGGGCAATCTGCAAAACCAATGGGGGAGATTAAACATTAGCAGAAATTACTTTAATGGTTGGTGAATACTAATTGGACAACCATTAAGAACTTTTTTTCCCTATGAGCAGCCAGAGTTGGCTAAATCGATCAAGCAAGCAAAAAATGATCAGCCAGGGAACAATGGACTCCTAAATATGAATAATGTCATAGCTGTATGGAAAGGGAAAAAGAACAAGAATATGCAAGTACAATTAACTATTAATAACATCAGGGCACATTTCATTGTGATTACAACATGCCTGTATCATTTTCCTAGGACAGCATGTAGAAGGGTTGTATATCCAGAGTCCAGGCTATTAACAAAAAACCTTAATGAACCACTTTCTTTACAAAACATAATAGCATATTAGAATATGAAATTAATAAAGAATCAATCTTGTGTAGGAACTACTATAGTAACTTTGAATTCTTCAAATCCATTTATATAAGATCTATTTCTCTCTAGAACCAAATTCTCTCAAAATCCTTTTAGTTAATTAACAAAGAAATAAATGAACCAGTATTACTCATGGTTTATTTAAGATTTAAGCTACTTTTTAACATCAACTTCAAACTTTTAGCTACTAAATAAGCATGCAATCAAAAGCGTATTTATGCACCAAATAATTCAGGCTATTCAGCATTCAATTGACAACTATATTCTGAAATATTTAACCAATGAAATCATTTAAATATGAGGTGACAAGAAAAAATTGAAGTAGAGTACAAAGATTCTCACCTTGTCTCCAAGGGATTTGACCAATATTTATAGTGTTTGTACTTTGGATCATCCAAATTGTCAGCAATTCCATAAGAGAAATGAGCGCTGCCACGTGCCATCATTTTTGGAGCAACAAAATTAAGCAGATCTAAAACTGATCCCGCAGTGTAAACTTTATGATCCGCAACAGCTCTGATACCCTCAATTCCCATGTCATGGTATTCAGTCCACACATCATGACAGGAATTATTTACAACATTATTACCCTTAATGGCATCCTGCACATTTACAAATAGGCTAAGAACATAAAGATACCATGTGTGTCCCTATCTGTACACGAACAAACCAGCAAAGACACATGATGAGTTATTTCACCATCTTCTTTGAGTATTCATCTCATACACAGTTTTTTGATATATCCATGTATATGCAACCAACATAACCCATAAATCATCAAACTGCTTGTTGGTATCAATTTTGTAGTACCTTTTAAAATCTAATTACTCATAATCAATTTAAAAGCCTTCCAATCTCCAGTTTCCAACCCGCAGTACGTCATACATCATTATGCACTGATGAATTAAAATGGAAAAGAAAAAGAATATGGGATTTCACTGGATTCTAGTGGAATATATAGTCTTACCAGAAAGTCAATCCTCTCAATCTCAGATAAGGGTGCCTCTGCCACGTCTTTCCCAAATGATATAATCCTTCCATATTTAACACTTTTAGTTTGAGAACCCGGATTTCCGGTTGCACTATGCCTTTCTGACTGTGTATCATTATCTCTTTGCCTTCTCTTGCTAGTAACATAGCCTTCCTCTGGTGACCAGTCAAGATCACCCCATATCGTGTCCCCACCTTTTGGTATCATTGACATTGTTGAGTCCCATGAGCGACTTGTCCTCATTACATGTTGCAATGTTTGAAAACGAAACAGATCACTGTCCAAGAAACCTGGTGCAATGGCCCTGCATTTTTGAAATACAAAGAGATTAATTATTTATTTAAAAAAGAAAACAAAGAAATGAGAAGAAGCAAAACAAATTAATATCCTAAGGAAAGTAATCCAAGTAGATTCATTGTTACAATATACTGTAATATCAGGAAAATAATCAGACAAATAAATTACATGAGGCATAGAAATTTCCTACTCACTATGCAAAGATTGTAATGCTGTCAAACTAAACTTGTATCAACAGGCCATCAAAAAGCATATTCCAAGTATATACACTACTAAGGAGGGAAACCAGAGAAAAAAACCTGGCAACTGCAATATCCTTAGCTTCAGCAGAGAAAAGCCCAGAAACAGCTTTTGGAACACCCAAAAATGGTCCACCAATGTTCATCACCGCCTTTATATGCTTAGAACACCAGTCTGGCCCCCCCCCTCCACCCTTTGGTGCTGGCTCCTCAACCCACTTCATAAAATGCAGAAAATACAGTACACCCATTGAATGTGGAAGTATAACTGCCTTTTCCCCACTGGTAGCAACCATCGATTCTATGTTACTTTTTATCCGGCTTAAAGTTTGGTCCCGCACCTGATAAATTGAGTTTCACAAAATTGTCAAAATCAGTGCAAGTAATTTAAAGAAGATTGGAACAAAAAGAAAGGTGCATGATCAATAAAACTCTGCACCAAAACACCAAACGACAGCTAGTTCAAGTTTAAGTACCTCAGTATTCTGAAATGAGATTCTCCAATCATATGCAGCCATATACATGTTCTTCTCTTCATAACCAATGCGAGCCAAGTTAGCAATTAAAACTGCCCACACAAAATAGCCTGGAGCAAAGTAATCAGCAGCCACAAGTCCAGTTACAGGTCGGATCCTTATGCCGGGAGGATCTAATCCAGTTTCATTGTCCAGTGATATGTGCTCTACCCAGCATAGAGGTCTGCAGCAGGCCCAACAGAACAATGAGATTTCATTTGCCAATTGTCATGGAAGTTCACAAGTTAAATGAGTGATAAACTCTGAGAAAGCTGGATATGATATCAAGTGGGAACTAGCAATTCCTATAGACCCCATTTTCAGTTTAAGAGCAATTAGTGTTGGAAATGTTTAGTGCAAACCTACCAACCTACTATTGCCCAGCCCCAATCTGAACAAGTTTGACTCTAGAAGACTATTAAACAAGCTGAGATTTTTGTTTACTTTCTCTTCTAAATGGTCACAGCTAAACCTATGACATTGTGAATTTTACCCAAATAATCGTGCCTAAATAGGAGGTGATATTAATCCTCTAAATGATTTTAATTTTAGGCATCACCAAGTGCACAACATTCTGCAAAATAATTCACTCAGGTAACAAGCTCCCAACCAAAGTCGGTCAGAAAAAGTTTTTCTTTTTGCCTTTTTAATAATCAACTGAAGTACAAGCATCTCGGCTCTAATGACTTATTGCTTCAAAGAAATGATTTGTGAACATCGCTTACATGTAATGGCATTTGAATATTTCCTCCCATCCTCAGCATCAACCAGACACCATTACCAGACCAAGCAAGTTGTTAATAATCAACTGTTTGTTTTGACTAAACTGGATGCCAAAAAAGGAAAACAATCCAAAATAACAATACCAAAGAAAGAAACAGATGAATCAAAAAGGTGGAAAACAATCACAACCAAAGCCTACCGACCAGCCATATTCAAACAATTCTACACACCATAACTAAACAAGGCAACTTCCATATTAATCCTCAATCTGTTAATCACTTATACTAACAAGAAGTCATTCAGTCACTGCCAAGAATAAACCAGTTGACTCAACTAATTATAAATAATTAAGATTATCGCATACCCCATTAATCACTACACAAATAAGCTCCAATCCACACCAATCACATTCCTCACCAGTCCCCCCAACTGCACTCAACCTATGAACATTAAAAAATAATCCAATACTCCAACTTCTCACACTTGAATGGCACATCTTAGCCCAAATTTTATCCATGGAATCCCTTATTCTATATAAGTGAATTCCCATAGTACAGAGTAATTTCTCCTAAATATTCAATCACACATGCATTAATACCCTCAAAATTAACACCTTATATACTACTAATAATAAAAAAAAGGTTTTGTTAATGAGAACCCTAATGACTCATGTTCAAAACTGTTAATCAAATAAAATCCATTTGAATTTATCTTAAAAATATAAAATATTATTAAGTACACTTTAGTCCATGCCTAGCAGACTTGTTAGCATAAGTTTAATACAATGTCAATGCACGTTGCATCAAGGAAAAATTCTAAAATAACCATATTTTTTCAATTGTTTCAATCTCCAACATTGATTCATGACACTATATATACATATATGGCAAATTAAACAAACATTTATGGGGAAGATTAAAACATCAGAGATGGTACTAATAAATTTGCCATAAATTTATTAAATAACTACACCATAAAGTTTCTAAAATCCTATCCATCATTTTGAAATGATAATAGTCTCAATATTTAAATGTCGATGACATGCCAAAATCTACAATCAAATCATCCTAAAAACAGAGATTTTAAAATTACTAGATAAGATTTTTTAAGAATTCCACAATCAAATTATCCTAAAAAAATTATAAAAGATGCTAATCTTGAGCTACCATATAAAAGTATTCTTGCATCAAACACAATGTCACACTACACCATTCACTTTCACATACAAAAAACTCACAAACTCACACACACAACCAATTACTATGACAGCACATAGTGGCATAGAACATATATACTTCTTACACACTTCTCCAGCATATATTATTTATATATGCAAAATTCAACAAATATATAAGAGTAAGATTGAAACATAGAGGGTACTAACGGATAACGATATTCTAGAGTAACACCAATATGAGTGAAATAAAATCCCCATTCAAATTGTCTTAAAAAAGTAAAAACTACAAAATATGCTAACCTAGAGTTACCATAAAAAGAATTCTTGCATCAAACACAATGCCACATAACCCCAAAAAACTCACAAACTCACACATGCACACACAACCAAATACTATGATATTACATAGTGGCATAGTACTCCATACCTCTCATACTCTTCGCCAAAGGTACCACCCCACAACTCAAATTATCCTAATCTTGAGCTACCATATAAAAGTATTCTTGCATCAAACACAATGTCACATTCCACCATTCACTTTCAAATAACCCCAAAAAACTCACACACATACACAAACAAATACTATGATAGTACATAGTGGCATTGTCCATACCTCTTATACAATTCTCCAAAGGTACCACCCCACAGCCTTTTCCTGAACAACCCTTCAGCACACTGATGCCCTTCCCACAATTCAAGCCCGCCGGTCACAATTCCCGGCACGAAAACCACCGGGTGCTTCGCTATCAGCCCTTCCTTCTTCAGCTTCAAACCCGGGGGGTCCGGCATCGGCCCGGTGATCTTCTCAGTCACGTATTGAGGCAATGATGAAGGCATAGCATTGTAAAGCAACACCACCACCCACCATACTGTGCACACGAACCCTATCAACCAATAACAGCTGTCCACGCAAGACCACCCCCTCTTCTTCTTCCTAATATTTTCCTTCACTCTTCCATTCTTCTTGTCAATGGTTTCTTCTTCTCTTTCCTTTTCGGGCTTTACGTGTTGGTTTATATTGGATTCGGATTCCGACCCAGAATTCTTCTCTGTTTCGGCAGGCTTTTTTCGCCGAACCAAAGGCATTTTGGGATGTAATAGTAATTAACGTGGACTGTTTGGTTCACGAGAAAAGCATATGGAGCTGAAATTATCTCGAGAAAATTTCAGTTTTTTTTTTTTTTTTTAAATGTTTCTATTAAAAGAAACGGAGCAATAGCTAAGCTATAGGTAACTGAACGTATCAACTGAAAGAAGACGAAATTTCAATTTTTTTAATAAAATTTTAAGTAAGAGTGAAAATTTAAATTCCCAATAAAAATTGAAACAAAAAGAAGGGAGAGAAAAATCAGTTTTTCGACATGGGCTTAGTGCAAAGAGAATAGCATAATTCATAAATGGTTAAATTTTCAAACAAAAATTTAATAAATAATTAAATATTCTAAATTTGGAAGGGAAAAAAAAAAAATTGCTAGAGGTAACTGAAGAAACAAAGAAAGAGCTACAATTCTAGAAGCAGAGAGAGAGAGAGAGAGCGAGAGAGATTCGCTTTGGAGGAGTAGAGAATTTTCCAGCGAAACAAACAAGGGCTTAATGGAGATCTTAATTTTTTTTGACTATTTGGTGGAATTGGATTGGTTGGTGTAGCCCAGAGATGTGTGTTTTTTTAATGGGTCCCAGTTTAAGATAATTGGTTGATTACGTGGCATAGTTTTATTGGTGCGTCTGATTTTAAGAGTTTATGTCTGATAAAAGGACAAGATTTTCCTTAGTTTATACGAAAAAAAATGCAGTTGGTGTGATCGACATTGGTCTAACCGTAAACGAATGACTTTTGCTAAAATTAGTAAATTATAGGAAACCTGTGTAAGCATACCTATTATTATTAGTAGGTCTCGTTTATGGATTTAATTAGTAAGGTACACTATCAACAGCCTTGAAATTCAACAGGGTTATCTATATATAAAATAATAGGTGAAGCAGAGAGAGTCTGAAATTGAATTCCTAAAATAATAGGTGAAACAGAGAGAGTGTGAAATTGAATTCCAAATTAGAACTCTAATTTTATGCCATGTGTCTAAAATCTGAAATTGAAATTGAATTTTGCATCATGTGACTAAATGTATGTGGGTTCATTCTCATTAAAACCACTTCTATGTATCGGGTCAAGTGAGTTACTGTACTAATTAAGTTTTTTCTTGATTTTGTAGTCAAACGTGAAAACTAAAGAGATTAATATAGGTGATGAGAACTTGGTTTGGGTACATTGCATAATTTCCAAAAAGATAGCAAAGCCAGAGTTTGCATCTTTGTTATAAATTGCTTACAAAGTTTGCATCTTTATATTTGCACTGAGTTTCGGATTAAACTACTTTCTTCTTGGTTCTGACACTGAGTTTTGTTTACTATTCACTTACAAAGTTTGCATTTTTATATTTGTTATAAATTGCTAATATGTGATTAGATGCACATTATGGCTAAAATTCACTATCCTTATATTTGGCTTTTGTTCAGGTTTGACACCTATAACAATGAAGAAAGCATTGCTGTGGATCGATGGATGATACTTTTTACAGGCTACAAAGGAACTTAGTGATCAATGGAATCTCACGCGAATTGGAGAGGACCCAGCTGTAGATGTCTGGATGGCAGATGTGAGTCACTATGTTTTAAAAATGTTCAGTGAAGGCAAAGGCTATGAACAATGTAAATTTCCAAAGAGAGATTTATTATTCTATAGTTACGCAAGTTTGGTCACTTTCTTGGAGTGGATCACTCTACCCTGTCTTTCTACTGGAATTTTTTATTCAGATTGTTACAATTTAATTCGAAATTTTATTTGAATTTTCCTATTGTTGTTACTATCATATATTATCATTCCAATTGTTCAATTAGAATCTGAAATTGGAGTCCAATTTTACCATACACGTGTATAATCTAATTATTTTTAATTTTGCTATCATGTGCAGAAGCCAATGAGATGAAATTAATAACACATTAAACACTCATGCTTTGGGAATCGGTAGTATCAATCTAAATCCATTGGACCTGCTTCGTGATAATACAACTATGAAGGATGTATAAAAACACGCACAAACCCCTCTCTCTATAAAAAGAGATTGGAGAGAATTTCTTTTATCAGCTATGGAACTTCAAAGGTTTTTTCTTCACACAAATGCCCATCATGTTACAAAATGACCCATCGTAAAACTACAAAATGAGTACAACTCTGAGGGTTTTTTTTTTTTTTTTTAATTTTAAATTTTTTAAGCTGCGAAAATTTCAATCACCAATAGAGATTGAAGATTCAAAAGCGTGAATGGATCTTTTGGATAAACATTGTCACCAAGGTTCATCTTTCTGTGTAAAATATATATACTGCTAAGTTTTGTTAATGAAATTTTCTGGTTAATAATATGAATTTAGACTTAACTGAACCTTTTAAACATGAATAAACTCATGATTAATAATATATCCATTCCCGTGCGGTAGCACGGGGCTACATACTAGTTTCCATAATATTTAGATTCAAATCTATCATTCTTATTGTATAAGGAAATTAGAAAGACAAGTAAGGCGGCTAGACCCAAGTGAAAAAAAAAAACAAAAATCCCAAATTCTAATCAATAGAGATATTGCTTTGCTTGTGAAAATATTAATTATGCCTTAAATATTAATGTACAAATAATTTTTTTTTTTTTTTGTTAAAGAAAAAATAAATTTTTTCATTGAAGGTGTGCGATTCTTATTCTATTTGGGAGTTCCACACATAGAAGCTGAAAAATCTCTCTCCCTCTCTCAACGGAACAAAACGAAAATCAAAATACAAAAAAAAAAAAAAAAAAAAAAAAAAAAAAAAAAAAATCTTATACCTCAATCTTCTCTGTATAGATGGATGGATGGAATCATGGAAAGTGCTTCTTTATATAAAAAACATTAACTTCCTAAGCTGCGGTCGTTGAGGCTAAGCTTAACACTAAGTCCGCTCCTTCAGGTTTCTTCTTTAAAATCTCTATGGGTCTGTTTGGATAGAACTTATTTTGCTGAAACTGAAAACTAAAAACTGAAAATACTGTAGTAAAATAATTTTTAAATGTGTGAATAGTATCGTGAGACCCATTTTTAATGAAAAAGTTGTTAAAAAGTGAAATTTATAGGTCCGTAAACAGTGCACAGATGCACGGTTCACGGACAAAAAGTCAACAAGTGCGGCTACCCAAAAAAAAAAAAAAAAAACAAAGAGCTAAAACGCATTGAAAGCTAAACGTGGATGCAAGAGGCCGAATTCAAACAGTCACTATTTCTCTTGTTCTACTTTGCTTTGTTCACTTTCTCTGAGCTTTTTCTTTGTACTTGCTTTGCGGTAAGGTACTCTTCATATTCTTACATTTCATACTTATCTATTACATTTTTTTTTTTTAAGATAAAATTCCAACTTCAATTTCTTTGTTTCTTTATGAGATGATCCACGTCCAAAAATTCTATAGAGTATATGTTAACAAAAATATTAATTTTCAAATTATAATTTTCATTAAAATTTTCAATCACATAATTTTTAGTAGATTAGTCATAAAATTAATTGAAAAGGAAATGTTAGTGAAACTTAAAAACATTTAGAAGAAAATGAAGAAAATAATAAAGTAGATGAAAGAATTAGTTGATTAGCCATAAAATTAATTGAAAAGAAAATATTAGCGAAACTTGAAAACAAAAACTTAATTTAGTAGTTTTAGTGTTTTACATCTCTAAAAGTAAGAAAAATAGATATAAATGAAATAAAAATTATATCAAAATTTAAATAAAAATTTTAAATTAATATTTAAATATACTAGCCTTATCACATGTGCTTCGTGTGTGCAATGAGGCTTTTTTTTTAATAATAATTTTATTATGTCATAATATTAAGTATTTAGAACTATTAATACAACTAGGAGTGTCATGAGGTTAGTTTCAAAAAATGAACAAATATTATACGTTTATTTTGTAGCAAAAAAAAAAGTGTTTTTATTTTATATATATAATTTTTATTTTGAAAATCTAATTTATAAGTGAATAAAACAATTTGAAAATCAACAAGAGAATGACCCTATTTTTTAGGCAATATTTTAGTGGGAGTTAGAGTTGTATTTTTACTGTATTGTTCTTTAGTTTTGTCTCTACTTAAATATAAGAGTGTAGGAGCATTTTTGAACAAAAAAAATGAGGATCCCAAATAAGAGAAGCCCCTTAAATAGTAGTATAGAAAAAAAAATGTCCCACTTAGTGTTATCGCCTTAAGTCCTCTAAGACATTGAGTCAGCCCTTGGTATTAAACTTAGATATAGCATTAGATTAAGGACGGACCCAGGATTTCAAGTTAAGGGGGGCCGAAGATAAGCGAAAAAAAATAATAAAAAAATCCAAATACACATCCGTATAGTATTAAGAAACTTTCAACCAAGACAAATATGCAAAAATTGTTGTTTCTTATATATTAAGATGTAATCATCTACCAACAAAAACAAAAGACACAAAACACTATTATTTCTTAATACACAGAACACTATTATTTTTTTACATTTTTTTTTAAAGATTTACATGAGCTGGGTTGATGATTCATGATTTTGGAGGGGGCCCAAGCTACAAAGTAAGGGGGCCATAGTCTAAATTTTTTTTTTTTTTTTTTTACTGAAAATTAAACAACTAATTTTTTTTTTTTGGGCCTGGGGCCTAGGCCTCCATGGGCCCCACCTGGGTCCATCCTTGCATTAGGTGTTTGAATTCAATTAAGAAACTTAAAGTATATAATTTATCCTTTATATAACTTAATGTATCTGAGTTTTATCCATTGTATCTAGCCAAAATTATACGTGGAGGTAGTTTCAAGGTTATGTCTCGTTTTAAGGATGTAGATTTTTTATTATTTTTTCTTGATACAAGATAGAAATTTTACTCTAATCTAATCTAAGTGTATATATGTGTAGAACTCTCTTCTGGAAACTTGAACCCCGACCCTTACCTTCCTATATTCCATAATCGCTTATACTTGTAGAGTGATCATCACACCAAAGGTGTGTGGTGGTATAAATTTTTTATTATTGAAAACTCCATGGTTCTAACAACGGGTTAAAGATATGATTTGACTTCATTTTTTTATTTTTTATTTTATGGTATTAAATTTGGAATTGGCTTAACGAAGAAGTATCAGGTGGGTTCTATTATAGAACTTGTACACAAAATTTCACTTATGAGGACATGGCTCATTAGGCACAAAAAATTCGAAGTCCTAGCCTCCACAATGACCACATAGTCTATCGAAGATCTCTAATCTATATATATATATAAAATCAAAGCTTTTGAAGCTCCCATAATTTTCCACATCAGTATTAATTAAATTTTAAAAAAAATTAATTAAATTATAAAAAATAACAATAAGAAGCCCAAAATATTTTTCCAAAATCATAGAAAGCAAACCCGATACCCAGTACCCACAAACCCTTCGCTGACTCCTCTCTCTCTCTCTCTCTCTTTCTCTACCTTTCTCCCCAAAACCCAACTCTGAATTTAAATCCCAAACGCCATCGGTCTTTATCTCTCACCTTTCTCTGAATCTAACCAGGGTTGTTGACATCGCCACCGTTGAAGGCGAAAGTGGCCTCCACAATCGCCTCCTAGCTCGTCCATTAGTCCGACCCAGCTGACTGAACCGTCCTTCAGAAAACCAGATCGTTGCTTTGTGGTGTGCTTCTTTTCCTTTTTCTCTTTCCTCTTAATTGATTTTTTGTTTTTTGCGGAGTTTCTACATCTTCTTCTTCCTTTGTTGTCAGAGTTATACCAAAGAAGAATCATTAAAATCCTGGTATTGAATTTTTTTTTAATGCAATTTTTATTGGATTTTTATTTTCCTAGGATTCTTTAATTTGGTTTTGATTGTGGGTTTGTTTTGGTTTGATGTATGGTATTTTTTGTTGTATTTATCTTACATTGGTTTTCCTTTTCTATAATTTATTATACGGGCATTGTAAACATAATGGGTAATATAATCTTTCGGTTTTTTATATGCTAGACTGTGGAATGTTATGTTGGGGCTACTGCTATTTTGCATTTTGTGGCGATTTTATTTCTGTTTTGAAGGTTTGGGTAGGTTAGTCTCAAGAAATTCTTTCTCTATGATTTTCTCTAAATCTTATTTTTTGAGTTTCAGTTTCAGGTAATGATGATGATGCCAATTACTCAGTCCCAATGCCAACTGAATCCTAGCAGAGGTGTGGTTGCCTTTTTGGTTGTCACCGTTGGCATCACAAGGTCTATCTCTATCTCTATCTCTCTTTTTCTAATTTTGGATTGTTTAATAAATAATGGAAACCCGTAGTTCTAATAGTTCTTCACTGCATGAGAAGAGAAAAGAGGCCAACCCCATCATCCTCAAAGTGTTCGACAAAATGCCTGGCTTGGAGGCATGGCTTATAAAGATAGCTTTTGACCTTAACATAGTCCAAGTTTGTTTTGGATTGTGTTTATCAGTGAATAACTAATGGACTAAGAAAGCTTAGTTATAATCTATAATCAATTCAATTTAGTAGATTCTTTTTTAATTCTCAAATATAAAATTGTTTGCTTATTGTCTTCCTTGATTTTGTACTCAACCGTATATCATGGTTTAGATTGATTTTATTAGGTATGCATTTATTTGTTTAATTGATTGAAAAAAAAAATTAAAAGTCTTTGTTTCTCAATAATTTATAAGATCCTTCTATAGTGGTGGCTATTTCAAGAGATGCTTTAAGTTCAAATCAATATGTGTCAAATTACCTAGCCAAAGCATCCGACAACTATAATTATGAAAAACAATAACTCAGCCCTCAAAAAATGTTTGAATTTTGGTAGTGTTTAAATTTTCAATGTAGATTTAACAATGTTTCTTTCTCATTGTAATTTGTGATATATGTTAATGATGATTTTAGGGTCCTCCAACTCATGAAAGTATGCAAGATTTATGTTTCTTTCTCATTGTGTTTCTTCCAACCCAGATGGATACAAGAAGAGAGAAGTTTTGATGCTAAGGTTGACAGTCATAAGTGGAGAGATTCCTAATCCAATTAAGTTTCCAATATATATTCTCTTTGGATCTGCTGATTTTTCATACTTTACATTGTTTTTGGGCAGTACTGGTAACTGGTAAGTTCAAAATGCTCATTTTCTTTTGTAGTAGCTTTAATCTTGTGCTTTCTCTGTCATATGTCTCTTCTGTTGTTGACCATTTAGCGAGGCCATTTATAAGTGAAATGAACCTTCTGTGTATTCTTGCATTGTCATCACTATGTTAGTTCTATTTTTTTTAGTGTATTACATCAATGTTGGTGTGTATCATATTTCTATGTTTCTTATTTTACTCATTGATTGTTTAGTGAAATATGATACCGAAACATTGAGCATGTGTGTGAATTTAATTAGTAATGTATATATGAAAAGTTAATTGTGTAATTTTCTTTTAGTGTTATTAGTGTGTGGTTGATGCATTGCTGCCTATATAAAAGGTTTTAATTCTGCATTGTTTTGGTTTGTGACTTTTAATATCTCCCCCAAATTATTTCTCCCCCAAATTCCGATACTTCCTACCCATGGACCTCTACATTTTTCAAGTATGTTGGCAAATACAGAACCCTATATTATAAATAGTGTTTTTTTAGAAATTATTTGTTACAATCGCAATTCACGGCTTAAAATTTGTATAGTTTGATAGGTGATTTTACTAATAGGCTTTGGCTTTAGGATTTATTTTATTTTATTTATGTTAAGTTCTATAAAAGGAGCACTGTTATTTGTTCCTATGATTTAATTTGTTGTATTGGTTGGTATGTGATTTTACTAATAGGTTTTGGCTTTGGGATTTTTGTTTCTAACATGTATTCGAATCTAAATAAATTAGGTTTCATATGTCAAGTGCTATAAAAGGAGTAATGTGGGTTTGAAGGTTTTGTCTTGGTTATCTTTGTGTTTGTTCTCTATGTGTAAAATTTGGTCTATGGATCCAATTTTTTAAAAAGTTTTCTTCTTCAAAACGTTATTTTTTTGCACTATTTTTCTACATAAAATCTGCACTATTTTACATCTAAAATCTGCATTTTTTTTTACAACCAAAATTTACACTGCACTGTTTCATAAAAATCTGCACTGTACTGCACTGCACTGCACTATTTCATAAAATCTGCATTTTTTTGAATAATTTTCTGCATTGTTTTTAAATAACTGTCTGTATTAAGTACTGTTTAGCACCTATGATATAACCAATTTTCTGTTTTGTATGTCAAGTTCTATAAAAGGAACAATGTGGGTTTGAGGGTTTTGTCTTGGTTATCTTTGTGTTTGTTCTTTATGTGTTTGTTTCTAATAGATTTCTCAACCTATTCTATTGACAGGCTTACATCAGTGGTATTTCAAATGAATGTGACAATAAGATGATGATTCTACAAAGTTTCAAAAAGTTGATGTTGAAAGCAATGTACAACTCACACCAACATCTGTAATCAAGGAAAATAAAAGGAGTTATTCAGTGGCTACTGTGAAGCAACAAAGGAAGAAAATACAATTAATACTTTAAAGTTGGCTTTCAATTTATTTCAAATATTAATTAAGTAGTTCTTTAAATTTGTGTTTCATATATTTATTGGATAATTAAGGATGTTAAGGATTGGAATTTAAATTTAAATTTAAATTTAAGTTTGATTTATATTTTTCATTATGTAATTTAATGTTTTATATCAAGGATAGAAAATTTTGAGGCTGGAATCTTAATAAACAATCAAAGAGGAAGAGACAAATAATTGTTAACTTCTACATACATAATAGTTTTCCCGTGCATCGCACGGGTTAGCGACTAGTAATAAAACAAAGACTAATATTATTAATATTATTATGGCAATGATAGGAGGCAACTTAGTCAATTATAATCAATGACTTTCTCCAAAAAAAAAAAAAAATCATTTAGTTACCTCAAAAATAAATTATTAAATAAAAAAGAGTTGAATCTTTTAATTAAAAATAAAATTTCCTTCTCAAAAAAAAAAAAAATTATAAGGATATTTTATAATTGAATCATTTATCTATTTGAGATTAAAATGGTTCCTTAAATTGTTTTTCACTCATTGTTGCAGGGTAAAAAAAAAATCTAAAAATAAAAAATTCTGTTTGGACTTTGGGCCAAGTAACTGTCTTGCCCATAGTATTGAAAGCACAAAATATTGGCCCAATCCTCTGAAAACGTTTAGCCGCATGGTGTTCCTTTTACGCTGCAACTTTCCCCTCTCAAACTATATATGGTGGTTCTCAGACAAATGGTAAATGAGGTTTTGTACTAGTGCTAGCAAATTCGATCATGGCTAAGTTGGTAGCACTGTGAAGGCGTGAAGCCGAGAAACAAGAACATAACCTACCTCCATTGAACACCTCAAAGGTTCTAGGACTCACTTTAATTTGATAGAAATCCTCAAAAACTTGGTTGGCTCTCTGATCTCTAACCTTACTTCGTTCATTGCTTTCTTTGTTATGTACAACTATGACAACGAAACCAATAAATGTTGTTTGTTTGTAAATTTAAATTCCTCTTGCCCTATGCCTTTCTTTCTTTGCCATAATCCAACAAACTTTCTGGACTCTCATTTCACACAATATAGGACAAATTTACAATGGACTTCATATATTTTGAATCGCTTCATAAACCCTGGAGACTCTTAGTTTTCCGACTCTTAAGAGAAGCAGCCAGTTATTGTTGTAGCCTCGTTCAATGGCTTGCTTTTGTGCTGTGATAGCAAGCTGTATCAATGTGTTTTGTACATATGCAATCCACTTGACCAAGTGTGATGCCCCGAATTATATAATTGGATCGGATGAGTGTGTGTTTTGCAAACATGAGTGGAGTCCTAAACTGGTATTTACATGGTAGAACTAGACAATATAGATGATCACAACGAACACCCAAATATAACTTATTTAGTGGAACTATTCGTTCCTCATGTCATGATTCTTGAGTCCTCTTACCCCTACTTGTTACAAAGAGAGATTCATGTTGGGGTTGTAACTTTGTATGCGAGCCCTACTATGGAGAGGATGAGAGAAATCCTAGAATTAACCTTCCAAGAAAGCTAGCAACAAGCGGCACATGTACAGGTGTAAGATTATCTACATTATGAGACTTATTATCCCAAATTCACAATGTGGCTCACATAAAACTTATTTTAATTATTTAATTATTGTATATTTAAATTTATTTCAAAATAAGTGTGATAAATTTATCGTATTAAAAATCTATTTGTGAACAGGAATGACAACAAACTTATAGATCGATGAACAGTCACTTAAAATGTTATTTGTTGAACAATCACTTTACAATAAATTGTCAATGAAATTCTTTGATGGAAGGAGTATTAAATAAAACCATAGTCAAAATCAAAGTAATCAAAATCATATTGGAGGTCACTTTGGTTTGGACAGAAAAACAAAATATTTTGGTAGTAGTTAATACTGATGGACCGTATGTATATTTGTATATTTATAAACCCAAGTTCACTAATCCAATGTCTTAGCTCAAATAACTTGTTTTTATAACCTCTTTTATTATTTTTTAATTATTTTATTTTGTATTGGTCAGAACATCTAGAAAATCCTTGATACAACTAAAATAAATCTATACTTTATTCGGTACATTTTATGGGGATATTTTTACCAATATAGTGGCTGGTAAGGTACATACTAATGGGCATGTCATTGAACACTTTGGTTTGAAGGTTTATCACACAATTTTTAATCATTTGAAATTTAAATAAAGTTCATTATGTGCTAACAATTTTTTTCTGCAACTTGTTAAGGTTGTCAAATAAGAGATTTGGGATTCAAACTCCCACTAAAAAAAAAAAAAAAAACCTATTGCGGCGGGCTAAAAGTGCCGCTGAAGCCCCAAAAACCGCAACTAAAGGTACATTTGACCTTTAGCAGCGGGTGCTATTGCGGCAGTTCTTCCTACCATTGTTGCGGTGCCACTAAAGATCTATTGTGGCGGTAACAAAAAATGCCACTGTAGATACACCTTTTAGCGGCAGTTTTGGTTTATTGCGGCGGGCATAAAACTGCTGCCATACGATATTCGAATTCATGTTAGTTTACTTTTAGTGGTGGGTTATGTACGCTGCTACAGGCAATCAATTAAAATGGACTAATTGCACTTTTAGCAGCGGGTGGAAATGCTGCTATATGTGTGTACATTTAGTGGCGGGGAGAAATGCTGTTATATGTGTGAACCTTTAGAGGCGGGGAGAAATGCTGTTATATGTGTGAACCTTTAGAGACGAGGAGACACGTTGCTATATGTTTGAACCTATAGTGGCGGGCTATAAGCATTGCTATAGGGAACATAAAATGTGCACATTTAGCGGTGCTTTTTGAACGCCGTTATAGGTTCTTCATTTTTTTTTTTTTTTTTTTTTTTCCAGGGGCTTTAAAACCATTGTTTGCTGATAAATAAATTATTCGCAGACCTGTTACAAAGAACCTGTAATAATTTTAGCTCTACTAACACAATATTACAAATGTAATTAATTAACAACACCACAAATGTCTCCAAACTAACATAGTATTAACATAGAAATATATTATCAAATACATAACGTTGTCTATAACCACCATCATAAGATTAACAAAAAGAGATGTGGTCCTCTAAATAAAACAACCGCTCAAATTAAGCTAATACTATAATCAAAGTTCCAAAGTGTTTAAAAATATCCTTCAACACTTGCAAAAAATGCGGTTGTTCTTCCGTAGTTCTTTGTACACAAAAAAGTCCTTGAACACGAAGATAAAACTTATAAGCTGCTTGGTTGATGGGATGTGGCTAACGATTTTTGGAGAGTTGGAGATTGTTGGACTGAAGGAACATCCTACATACAAAGTATGATTACTCAATAAGTGCGTATAAATGGAATAGAATGACAAGAAAATACTACCAAGGCAAAAAATGGGAACAAGTTAAATGAAGACATGTCTCTTATGTTTTAAACCTCTAAAGACTTACTCTTTTTTGATTAATATAACTAATTCACTTAATGATAATTGGGATGAATTTATATTAATTCACAGGCCTTCTTATAAGTGGAGGGAAAAATTAGTACAGTTCATATATGTTTTTCTAAATAATAAAAAAAATCACTTATTTCTCCCACATTTGGGAGCCTTTCTCCATAGGTCCTTGGATTATGGCCTAAGTGGCCTATAGGCCTAGGATTGGCTCTCCCCAAAAATAAATAAATAAATAAATAACAAGTAGCCAAAAAAAATATGGCAAAAGAATATGTTGAGCGAAAATTCTTATTTGATGTCAATTTGTCAATTTATATTTTTAAATTAGCTCCATTAATTAAAAAAAAAAAAAAAATCAAATGGTAATACTATTAGTCTACATAATTATGTAGAGTCTTCTCAATCCTAAACTCTCTCCCTTTAATAAAGTAGGGCCCTAGTTAAGAAAAAGAGTCACTACACAAAACTATTACTTTAAACCCCAAATTTTATGGCTTATTCAATTTTAAGCTATAAGTCCAGTTGTTAATATACTTGATCAATAATTGACATAAGTAAAAATAGATAAACATAATAGCAATCCCAATCACAAAAGAAATCAAGCACTCACAACAACAATGAAGTGCTTACAAAGAGAAAAACATTGACTAAATCTTTGTTAATATACCTGATTGCATTGGGAAGAAATTTGTTGCATTTGTAGAAGCATGCGAGCCATTCTTTGCTCCATTTCTTCGAATTGACTAAGTCTTTCCTTTATTTCGTCAAAACTTGCTAGTTTCTCCTCCATAGTAGCCAAGGAAGCCTTTAGTTGTACAATTTCGTCATCCCTTGCTTGACTTGAGTGTATTTCAATGTTCGTGAGAGCACTCTTGCTTCTTCAACCACTTGGGCTTGGACCAAACCCTATCCCACGAATACGACCTTTGCGCTCCTTACCCAGCACTTTGGCAAACACATCATCTAACCATGCAATATTGCCACTTATGTCAGATGACTGTAATTGATTCGAAGGCTCAACCAACAATTCCTTCATTTTGTCTTGATATTTGGGTTTGAACAAAACAAAAAAAGGTTAGAAATCATATAGTTAAAATGACCCTACAACATATATATACATATATATAGGATGGGACAAGCAAGCACCAATATGTACCAGTAAACCTCAAGAGAAAATTGACAATCTACAGGCAACTCAACACATCAACCTCTCCAAAAAAAAGAAAAGAAAAGGAAGTCATATAAATCCACTGGGTATGCTGTAATATAACAAATGAACTAAACATATAGGCCTCAACTCAGTAAGAATAACATTTCCACAATGAAATGGAGCTTGCTATGTAATCCAACATTCAAATGACCCCACAATAAAAAGGAATGCATATTAGCTAACATCAAATTGAAATATATCAATTTAAAAATTAAAAGAATCATTAATAACAATTATCATTGATTCAAAATAGTTAGACAAGTGTTCAAACCTATGAAGCACGGGTGCGTTTCGGGACTCGGGTGCGGGTGCGGGTGCGGGTGCGGGACTCGGCAATTTTTAAAAAAGGTGGGTGCGGGTGCGGCAGGACTCGGCGATTAAAAAATTATTAAAAATATTTTTATAATATATGTTTAATATATTGCTAAGCATACTTTTACTTTTTCACATTATATAAACAGATATTTTACTAATAATTTATAAAAAAATATTTTACTAATATTTATAAACAAATATTTATAAACAAATATTTTACTAATATTTAACCAAATATTTATAAACAAATATTTAACCAAATATTTAACCAAATATTTATAAACAAATATAAATATTTATAAACAAATATTTTACTAATATTTATAAACAAATATTTTACTAATAATTTATAAACGGTGCGTTTGCACCTTCTTTTTTTTTTTTTTTTTTTTTTTTTTTTTTTGAATTTCGGCCTGACTCGGCCGTTTCGGCCGTTTCGGCCGATACAGGCCGATACGGCCGATACAGGCCGAGTCGGCCCGATTTCGGCCGCGTCGGCGCCGATTTCGGCCGTATCGGCGCCGAACTGAGCCGCGTCGGCCCGCGTCGGGCCGAATCGGTAAATGCCACGTGGCGGGACGCGGCACGACGCGGCACCGACGCGCGGTCTGCGGCGTCCCTCCCGCGTCGCCGCGTCCCGCCGCGTCGGACGCGGGTGCGCGCCCCTGGGAGCCGCGTCCGTGCATCCCAGGTTCAAACAACCACATGTGATTTCATCTTATGCTTGATTTTTGTCAAAAAAGACATGCTGGTTCAAAAGTTATATACAATATTTTGTAAGACTTCTAAGACTTGAATTATTTGAACAAAGCTCATCTTTGAGACAACTTTGTAGGAAAAAACTATAATATTGTTTCTTGAATTCCTATTTTGTTTACCCCTAACTACAATGGAGAAATTACTCACCATTTTTGCTTTCACTACAGGATTAATTGCAGATCCATCTTTACGAGTATGTAGTATTTGATATAATATTGCATGCTCTATAGGACTTCCATTCGTTTTTTCCTACATTATGAACAACATATTTATGTAGTGATGAATATTGGTTTCACATAAACTTTAGAAGAAGTCAAAATCATTTAAAAAATAGTCACAATACTTATTACCTTTTTTGTAGCATGCACAGCATAGCTATAAGAACCAACAGTATTTAAATCATCCTGTTTAGAATGACGGTTCTTATTCTTCTCTGACTCTATCTACTTTCAACAAAATTACATGTTTATATACAGTATGCTTTAAGTAACAAATCCCACATAAAACTAATAAATCCTATGTGAAAACAATCCAATATGTATTCTCTCAGTTTCTCAATAATCATTCTCCTTTTGGTATGATCCCTGATGGAAAAGAGAGAGAAAACAAACATACAACTGCATCATCAGTATACCAATGATTAACAAGTATATCCCAATCTTTTAGCATGCATCCCTTGGGTTAGTTGTTCTTTACTCGTGCTTTATTTCTTGAATGAGGTATATAATGCTTAGTCTTTAGCCTAGACTTATGATCCCTCCAAGCTTTCCCAATTTTTTGTAAGGTAAATGTCTTCAGAGCCGCATATGCAATAGGATTAACATGGACACAGTATTTTCTCTACAATTAAATAGTTGAGTTATCAAATTACAAATGTTTTCATGCTAAAATACTAATGGAAAACCTAGTACAAAATGTCATAATTACAAGTATTATAACTTCTTTAATACCTCTACAACACGCCAACACTCTTCTTTAAGTTCTTCTAGCATGTCCTTCCAATTAACATATCTAATTGGGTACATGTGGGGTTTCTGCGCAATTGTACCCAAGAAACCAATGAAAGTCCTCACCCTATCATCAACCGGCTGATGCATACTATTTAGTGGCAATTCAATTTCTTGGTCATCAAGAAGATCCCAAATATCCAAGTACTTGCTTGGCCTGCAAGTGACACGTACAGCTAGCTGCACATCTGAATTTTGAAGGAGACAATATCAACCAATGTCAAACAACTGTTCTAAAATGCCCTAAATTGTCTAACACTCATACTACAGTTCTGCTCTTTGACATACTGTGGCGACCCCTACTACAATGAAATAAACCCATTAATCAATGAAAACATGCAACCCAACCACACCCAACCTAGTAAAGCATTTAAGTCTAAACTAGTTCAACTGTTAATTAAGAGAGCTACAAGGCAAAGAATAATACTGCCAAAACCCATGAAAAAATGAAATACATGGGGAATATAAATTTCTCTCCTCTGTTGAAAAGACATAAATCACAAATGCAACTAATCTATTGAAAGTTAAACCCTAAACTGGCTTCTTTTTTAAAAAGAGAGAATTCACAAGCATTGCATAAAAAAAGAGAGAGGACCTTGAGGATGTGGATCACGTTGTCAAGGAGAAGAAAGGCTCAGTGTGAGTAAAGTCTCACATTAAATAATAATAATAAGAGCGAATAATTAATATAACATATTTGGGCCTAAACTCATGAGTTTATGCTTTTGGGTTAAATGGTATCCCAACACATTTCGATTGGAGTCACCAAGGTATTATATTATGTAATTGCTTCTTAAATTTTAAGATTGGGCATTGGGTTAAATTTCATGCATATAAGCAAACAACTTTATTTACTAATGGTAGTATTCTAGAGACAGCAAGGAAGTCTTAAGCTAGGAACTCATGGGTTCAGCCAGACAGAGTCAGATCCTTGGAGATATATATATATATATATATATATATAAAACTGTTATGGGTCAAGTCAACAAATTTTATTATTATTTTAAACTCAAAACTCAAAAGTAAGATTGGAGGCCATCAAATTTATTTATAAGAATACAAAATAAAGAAAGAACCAAGACCCAAGAAAATATTTATTCTTTCGGCGAAACAAAGTAGGTGTGCAAGAGGTCATTTCTCTCTTCTTGACATCTTCTAGGAATAAGAGTAGTAGATTTATAGTTTTTGGCTTATGTACATTTTTATAAAGCCTCACTTGCATTTTATGGCTATCTGGTAGAAGAATTATGTGGGATTGTAGGGTTTTGATAGGAAAAAGAAAGGTGTTGTAAGAAAGAAGCAAAGAGAAAATTTTATGGCATCGAGGGACTATATGCACAATACTTGTGAACAATCATTACCACAAGAAAGAGAAGAAGAAGAAAAGAGAGAAGAGAGAGGGAGAAAAGAAACACACGAAGGCCGACATGCCTCAATGCTCAAAACACTCAATGTTATCATTAATCAACTCCACTTATTTGAGTACAATAACACACTTATATAGACCCTAACCTTATCTTCTCCTAATAGAACTACGACCCATACTTAGACTATTAAACCAAACCCTAATTGAATGGACCCAATTCCACAAAAAAAAAAAAAAAGCCATTAACTAAATAAAACTACTTATTAACAAAAATAAAACCCGAGGCCCATATCTATGGTGCATCCCCAACAATTGTAGAATTACTAAAATACCATTGACTCTAGAATAACCAAATAAAAAATAATACCATAGGTAACTACTATGGACACTTATTCTTGGGCCTTGCCTTAATCTAGACTTCCAAAGAGGATATTGCTTCTTTAACCATGCTATGGATGCAACATCACTATGTGTGGCTTCTAATGCACAAAAAGCTTATGTTAAGAACTTAAGATAAATGGTGAGAAGTGAGAGTTTAATAATGAAATCATCCTTAATACTTAAAAGTAGAAGGGGCAGAAGCTGAAGGTGTCACATTCAAAAATCTTTTTTTTTTCCTTAAAAAAAATAATAATAAAAAAGAAGAAGGAAAGATTGTCCATATAGGATTTTTTTCATTGTAGATAAAAATTATAGTAAGCATGTCCCAAAGTACAGCAACCTTAAACTACACTCAGCAAATAGGCAAGGAGAATTGTTGAGGAATTTATCTTTAGATAGTATCTATATATTCTCTTGAAATTTGTAGACAGGGATGGAGATGCAGAACCTAGCATCCACCATTAATTATATAAGACTTTTTATTTTTATTTTTATTTTTTATTTTTTTTATAAATATATTTATAAAGGAGTGCTAGAGGGCTTAACCTACACACACAAGGGGTATGCAAAACGACACACCCTGAAAAAAGAGGATTTTGGGTCTTACTGCTACTGTATGTGTGTCAGCATGTGTGTAGCACAAAAGCATTGCGAGTGGCATTTGTGGTAAGACAAACAAGAAAGCATTCCAAATTCATAATGACATACAGGAGTTTAGCCATTCATAGAAAGAAATCATTCGTGACATAATTGTTAGGATTAAATCTTTACCAAAGATACTCTCAATTTTGATGTAGGATCAAACGATGCTCTAAGAAACATAAAGAGTTCTATATAGATCTCTATATCATTTCTACTTACCTCAATAACAAAGCTCACAGCCAGCCCTCCTTTGCCTGCTCTTGCCGTACGCCCCACATGATGAGTATAATCTCTAGCGTACCTACAGTGGGCTGGCAGTTAAATCCCAACGTATAGATGTCTTATAGGGAAATTAACAATAACTAAAATTGGTCAAGAGATGTAACCTAGGAATATCGTAATTTACAACAAGATCAACTGTAGGAATATCCAAAACACGGCTGGCAACATCAGTTGCGAGCAATACAGGAACTTGTCCAGATTTGAATTGATGTAGAGCAGCAAGCCTTAGAGACTGAGATTTAAAATAATGTAATGTTGCTACTTCCTGATCAAGCTATTCCAGTAATAAACTCAAAAGGTGACAGCTTCTGCATCCACAATGTTAACATGAGAAAATAAATGTCATACTATGGATGAGAAATCAATGCACATTTTTATATTATAACCTTTCTTCACTGACATGAACAACTAAGATAATGCTTAATTTTTTTATTTTTTTTATTTTTTATTTTTATTTTTTATAGTGAGTAATGAGTTTTACTAAAGATAAAAAGACTTCATTTTCACAATGATGAACACCAAATAATAAGATAATGCTTGAAATATCCATCTCATTACATCATTTTTTTAATAATAAGATAATGCATAATTTTTTTATTATAAGTAATTAGTTTTATTAATGATAAAAAATACTTTTTGTTCACAATTATGAACACCAAATACTAAGATAATGGTTGAAATATCCAACTCATTACATCATTTTTTTTTTAATAAGTAGACCAAATGTTGAAACTCGTTACATCATTTAGAAAAATACTAAGATAATGCTGGGTGGAATGAAGATGCTAGTGATTATGATCTAAAGAAGAAAAAACAAATGATAAAGCCAGAAAACCAAAGAGAAATATCTATAGCCATTGGGTGACATGACTCAGACTTTAATAAGGTTTGGTTACGATATTTTGAATAATTTTCTTGTTGAGAATGGGTAAGAAATTTATATGATCACACTTGAATGAGGATGCAATTTGGGGAAAAAAGAAATGTAACAAAATAAATTGTAATAAAAACCAGAAGTGCAAAATCAGCTAAAATTGTGCAGAGATGAATCAGAATGAGCCAATCCTAACTTATCCAAAAAAAAGAATTAGCCAATCCTAAATTGTAAATACTAGTGATAGACTTCTTATTTTGGCACAATGTTTTTGCAATCAAACTTGACCTAACTGGAAGTTCAAGCAATAGTTGACTGGCCAACACATATATCTAAAAAAGTAGGCAAGAAATTAGTGATAGTAGAGATAATATAATACAGCTAGCTATTAATGAATGATATGGGCCAAAGCAAACCAGGATGACTAGAAAACACACACCTATGTCCCACCTAATTTTATTGAAGTCTTTCAAAATGAAAACAGGTACGTATCAAGTTGTATGTTAAAAGATCATATTGCATAATTCAACAAGCCATCAAACTAAATGTCAAATAGGAAAATTGTTGCTAAATATCTCTAGCTACATGCTATAGACCAAACTTACAAGGTACAGGAGGCCCCGATTTTCCTCTTTTTTTAATTCATTTCTTCCCCCATTCTTTTTTTCTTCTTTTATTTTGTTAAGCAATGCTAACATCTGCATCCACAATGTTAACTATAAACAACTATAAAAATGTACATAAGCCAAACGCTGTTGTGGTTTATGCAAAAATTACACAGAAACAATAAAAACACAAAATCAAAATCACAACCCTTCATTTATCAACAGTGCTAAACACACTTCAGCAAACCCAAAATCTCAAATTCCCAATATCCGGGAAAAGAGGGGGGAAAATCCCAAATATGTAAGTTAACGTTTGAACCAAAATTAACTCATGCCCAAGCTAAGCATTTTCATTTCATAAACAAACAACCTAAAAAGTTTCAATTTTTATTATCTTGCCCTTAATTTTCTGAGCTACTAAACAAGACCGTGACTGAAACCTTAGAAATGAAACAGAGAAATAGAAACTCAAAACAAATCAAAATAGTTTCGAAAGAAACACACACAAATCTGAAGAAAAGGAAAGAGAAGACTGACCTCTGGAACTACGACTACCTTTTAAAAAACAGGAAGCCCACCGGATCGAGAGTGGTGATATCGTGTTGGACGTCAAGTAGCCCATTGGATCGAGAGTGGTACACGATTTCATCGACGGAGTAGGACTCATCGGAGGTTTGGTGAGATGGTTGAAAAGGACATATTTGGTGGAGAAGAGGTGGGAGTATGTTGGATTGTTGCGGCGGGGTTTGGAGACTGAGATGGGAGACAGTGAAGAGATTTTCGAAGTGTTTGAGAGAGAGAGAGAGAGTGTGTGTGTGGTAGACTAATGAAATGGCTAAAAACGAAAGGGCACTAAAAATGAAAAGGGACAAAAAAATAGAGGAAAAATTTAGGACTAGGTGGGGGCAATTTAAAGGTCTATTGCGGCGGGCCAATGAAATGCCGCAATAGATCTCATGTACAGCAATGGACCAAAAAAGCGCCGCAATATGTGACATATAGCGGCAGTTTTTGCACCCGCTGCAAAAAACCTGCTGTAATAGCTCATTTTTCTTATAGTGTCCGTCTACACTAAAAATTCAATTAGTGTCTTGGTCATAAAAACCAATCATCATGGAATGAATACTATAATTTAAATTCTATCATATTTATTCAAAAAAATTATTTTTCATTTGTTAGTATAACATTAATAGATAGAAAAAAGAAATATATTTATAAAGGTATTATTATAATGATTATCACTTCTTAAACTCTTTAAGTTATATAAATATGACGAAGGTGAAGTTGGAGAATGCAATATTATCTCCATTATGAGATTTGGAGAAGATTTTTTTTAAAAAAAAAATTTATTATTATTTTTTTTTAAAAAAAATTTTATTATTATTATTTTTTAACAATAATAAGGTACGGGGGATTTGAGTCCTAGCTAGTTCTCACAAGAAAGGAGAGCAGGATAAGCTAATAAATTACATGATCCTTGGTGTGACAAATCACCTAATAGCAACTGTCAATGATAATTGATCAATGAAAAACATTATAAAAAGTAAACCAGCATTGAATTAATTATTTGAGGTGCATATATAACCTAGCCTCTAAATAAGTTTCTTTTCCATCAAATGTTTTCTGAAAGTGTAGGCCATACTACCAAAAGTTAGAAGATCTGTCTCTCCTTTCAGGTTTTTCTCTACATAATACTTTTTTTTTTTGCTTTGATAAACTTTATCTAGATGGATCTACATAATACTAGAATAAGAATAGTAGAAGTTATGCATTCTATTTTATTCCATTCCTTTATGAATCCTCAAAGGAAGCCTTAAAGTCTTCTATATATTGTTTAAATTTCTTTAATTGTTTTATTTGAATCATAAAGGAATGATTCATTTGGATTTTAAGATTATGCATATAAAAGGGCTAACTTAACACTACAAACTTTACGATGAAAATGTCATAATTTTTAAAATTTCACTTCATTGGCAACATTACTCATCCTTTTGCAACTATAATGTGTTATGTATATAATTGGATGTGTTTTTATGGAATCGTTCTATTAACTTTAATTTTCCAAGCTTTATGTGAGTTATTTTGGGGAACCTTGACCTCAAGCCTTGAGGCCAAGGGTGATTGGGTAGACAGTAAATTAATTGTTTCTCAGTTTAATCGTTCAACTACCGATATTGTTCCTCATAAATCAAATGATTTCTATAAGGGTTGACACGTATTTTATTAATGCATAAGAACAAGAAAATTGGAAAAAAAATGAAATGCATTGTTTATCTTATTGAAAAATTTAAATTAACATCATGATAGAAAGTGAATAAAAATTAAAAAAATTTGTTTCCTGGGTATAATCTAGAGAAAAAAAAAAGCGTGTATAGCTTTCATTTTTAGTTATTATTCAAAAAAAAATGTAAAATTATACGGATAAACACTGTTCAGAATAAAGGGTCATCATTCCACATGCAGTGAGTTCACACTTCACACTGATAACTATCCTTCATGCAGCATGCACTCCATATGAATCACTTTAGCGTTGCCATTATTAGAAGACAAACTACTCCATAAGAAATATTAATCTTATTGTTGTAATTCTTCTTTTGTCCTTCTTTGGGTCTTCCTCTTTATCAAAACTAGTTTCATAATGAAATGAAACTAACTCAAATGTATTGCAATGAAAAAGACAAACAAGCACTTCTAACCTTCAAACAATGTCTCACTAATCCTTGTAACATTGAACCCACTCTAATCTTGGTCTGACCAAGAAGGCTGCTGTAGATGGGTAAGAGTTGGATGTGACGACAAAACTGGTCGAATCAAGTTATCACTACACATTTTAGGCAGTGAGATAAGTGTTCGAATTAGAGTTTTTGAAATACTTGGAATTGAGTGAGAATAACTTTAATTGTACTCCTCTTCCAAGTTTCCTTCGTTCAATAGGCAGAGTAAGACATCTTCACCTCTCTGGTTCACTCATGACAAAGGATATATATTTATTTCAATGCATAGCGAGGGGCACACCAGTTATTATGGACCAAGTTCAGCTAAACTCAAACCATGTCTGAAAACTAGGTCAATAATAACTGGTGTGTCCCTCACTTAATATGTTAGATGCACAAAGATAAATATATGTCCTTTGTCATCAGTGAACAAAAGAGGTGAAGATGTCTTAAACTGCCTATTTAGAAGTGTTTGTATATCTTTTTCATTGCTGTATTCATAATTGATGGCCTGCTTATGGCATTTGGTTTTGAGAATGTCATTTTTTTGCAATTATTAATGAGAAAAAGGAGAAGAGAAGCCAATAAGAGAGGTGTAGTTTCCTCTATTTGAGAATATGAACAACATATTTCTTTTAGTTAATGAAATGGTTTTTATCATATATATGTGTTCGACTCAAGAGTGTAACAACAGATGGTGGGGTGGGTTTTTCAATCACTGTTTTCCTAAAGAAGGTTAGTTTTGTGGGGAAGAGCTTCTGATCTGGGCACTAGAACCAAAATCATAATTTAACTTCCCATGTTCTACTAGGACAATGAAGGCTATAACTAAAGTTGAGGTTGCCCTAATAGCTGAAAAGTTGAAATTTGTGGTTACTCTCGTTCGTTTCTACAATCACATAAAACAAACACAAATGAAACACACAATTGTGAAATTCTTATGAAATGTGGATACAGTTTGAATTTCATTTGAGAATTTTATTAATTTTGAAGGCATTCCATTAATTTTGATGAAATTTAGGGATGAAATGAGTTTTTTTTTGGGTGATATTGGGGGGCTTTGTGCAAATTCTGAAAGTTTAGGGATCAAAGTATAATATTGGGTGGATTTGGCTAGTTTTGTGAAAATTTTGAAAGTCCTAGTGGACCTATGTAATTTTATGAAGTTTTAGGGGTCGTTATGTAATTTTTTAAGTTCTAGGGATCAAAGTATAGTTTTGAAAATTTTTTTAGGTCAAGATGTGATTTTAGTAAAAAATTGTGGTCAAAATGTAATATTGGAAAATATTTGGGGTTAAAATATAATTTTGGGAAACCTTTGGAGTCAAAATTTGGGGAAAGCTCTGAGGTCTAAATGACATTTTGGATGAATTTGATGACATTGTCATAATTTTGGAAGAGTTGGTGCATTTTTTGTAATTATAATTGGGTTTGGTGGCTATGGGTTTATCATGTATTTTATTTTTATCATTATTATTTTTTATAGATGCAATAAAATTTTAACCTGTCATATATTTTATTTAAATGTAAGTTTTGATTAAAGTGTAGATTGGATGGGGGTTTGTTGGTTTTAATTAATAATGGGCTGAGTTTAATTTCAGATTGGGTGTGATATGTTTGTCGAAGTGTGCGTTTGGATTAGGATTAAAAATTAAAATTATTTCACTATTCAACTTATTTTTGCTATTATTTATGAGTCCTATTACATTTTTTGACACTATTCATGGGTCCCATTATACTATTTCAACTAACTTTTACTTTTATCTACAGTACTTTCAGTAATAATTTTTTAATTTTAGTAAAATAAACGGTATTCAAACACGCCTTAAGAATTCATTATTTGCACCGTTTATTAAAAAAGAGAATAAGTGTGAACTTAGTTTGGGCTTTGTTGTGGGATGGGTTTGATTTTATGTTTGGACATGTGAAGGTTTATTGTGTTTGTTAGACTTTTATTTAAGAAAAAAGACGCTGGTGGGCCTGTTTGGGTGAATATTGGAGCTGGGCCTAGAGTTTTTGGATTGAGTTAGTGGACTTGGAGTTGGATATAGTAATGGACCTATGTTAACAGTCAGCGCGTGAGTAGCACGTGCGTCTGTTCTGCTCTGTGCAATGTGAGTACCAGTGTGTGAGTGGTCTTTGCATTGATTGAGATTTTTTGCATGTATTTTTGATTAAATGATCATTTAAATCAAAATTATAATGAATTGTGTAGCTGTTTTGTGATGCTTTGCTTTGAGTCTTGTGAAATGTCTGATTGGACTGTGTATACAGATTTTAAATCCTACTCTAGAACATAGTGGACTTGAATTTTGTTAGCAGTGGATAGAAATCAGTATATATGTATGTATGTTCTTTGGAATATTTTTACAATTTTTTTTTGATTAAATGATTATTTAAATCAAAATTATATATATTTTTCACAAAAAAAAATGCCAACAATGTATGTATTAGGATGCACTACGCAGGAATATAATTATCTTCTAGCTCGCAAGTAGCAACACATGAAAATGGAAACAAAGGGAATTGATATTTACATTAATAGTTTTTGGCCTCCATTGTTTGGCTGAAAAGAAAACATGGAGCTCAACTTTTAGGACTTAAGTCAACGTAAAAAAGAGAGATGAGTAAAAGAAAACAGAGAGAGATCCCTTACTTCTTTGGTTTTTGTTGGGTGCTGAGATATTGCTGCCTTGGTTTTGTTGAAGTTACTAAGCTAATCTATTGTTGTTAAGAGGTTTGCCTTTTGCTCTGAGTGCTGCGGGTGATGGTGTCGTGGTCATATGATGTTTTGTGAGTTTGATGTGAAGGGTCAGGGGTTCAGTGGTGCTGGCTTTTATAAAGGGCAGTGTTTATTATACAATGCCTATTACATGCATTGTATACATATTTTAGTTTTTAAACTAAAATTGTGATTTGAAATCTCGATTTTAGTTATAAAAAAAAAATTGTGTAGGATGTGTACATTAACAATAGGTGAGATTGCCCATTAGATAGGGGAATTATTGATAGGTTTAGTAACCAATAACGTTGTGCTACGTGTTAGTAATTATTATACCTAAGATTGAATTGGATTCCCTCTCCATGGCCAACCATTTCTACACAATTTTTCTTAAAATGTAAAAAGTAGAAGACAACCAAAGGAGTAAGATGGGGTTTAGAATATGCTCCTAAATTGTATTGGCATTTAATGGGTTTGGGATTGTGTTAATATTATTAATTTTTTTGAGACAATCCGGCAATGGGATTGGTTATATTATATTAACATCATTTATAATTTTACACCAACCCACTAACTCTGTAACTTATACACGCAAATCCAAAAAGGATAAAATTAGAGACTAATAATTGGATTTGAATTTTGATTTCTGTGGGTTCAAGTGTTTAATTTTTCTTTTAGAATACTAAGTATTTTTAACACACACACGGAGAGAGCACTAAGTGTTTAATTGATAATTCATTATATATGTGGAAGAAGATTAGAAGAATTTATTAATTGCAAGTAACACGAAGAGCAAGTATAGAAGGCAAAGTAGCTTATATTGTAGTAGGATAATTATGAAGTGTTATTCAAGGTAATGAGAGTGGCATGAGATGGGATTGGGAGAGAGAAAAAAGAAGATAAGATGGTGAATTGTAATGTAGGATAGGGAAGAGAGAGAGGGAAGAAAATGGTGACAAAGACTTTGATCATGCATTCCAACACCGCTTTGATTATTACACGCTTGTGTGAAATGTGAATTCACATAAATGTAAGAGGTTTTATATATATATATATATATATATATATATATATATTAAATTAAAAAAACATAAAAAGGGAAGACAACTTGATATCTCACTCAACACGATTTTTCTATAAATGTAAAAAGTGGGAGATAGCCATGTTAAATGAGGAAGATGAGGTTGGAATACTTTTATTTCTTTTAACTTTTGTTTCATCTTTTATTATTATTTTTGAATTAATTTATTGGTAATTGTAGGGATTCGTGCTTTGAGTGAGTGAGTATGCTTTCTATTATGTGATGCTTGGTGAAATGCAATTAGGGATTCATGCTTACCGCTTACTCATACATATACATATATTTAGAATCCGAGGAGAATCACATGATCCAAAAATGTTTACTATTTTAGTTTATTTGAATTAATAATATTGAATAGACAAAAAAAAAAAAAAAAAACCCATCAAATTATAAGAGAACGAATACTCATACCCACAAGTAATTCTTATCTAAGTACCTTAATTACTAGTTTAGATAAGTAATACATATTGTACATCCACATGAGAAGACATATAAATTATAATAGCTTCCATCAACACACCACCAATATCTCAAGAAAAGTGAAAGTTAAAGCATTGAAGCTGGACATGGATTGAAGTGAAAGAGTGATGAAAATGGAGTCATCTATATAGCTACAAAATACCCTATATGCTATGCTTTTTAAGGAAAATATACACGTCATTACAGCTGGACTTCCAAAAGAAATTATTGCACCAAAGAAAATGATTCAAAAATAGTCCACAAGTCACCGAAAAAAAATAAGTATTGAAGTCTTTTTATTTTTGGTTTGATATGAACAATTACCATATAGGTTTACGTGAAATATTATTTTTGTGCTAAAATAAATTTAGAGTCACAATATATTTTACAATAAATTCAACAATTATTGATTTTATAAGTAACATAAGTTATTTATGGTGGACAATAAATTGATATTAGTGGAGGATGCTTATAAGAATAAATAATTATCTACTAACTCAGTAGTTGTAAACTTTGTTATAAAAAATATTCTCTTTAGCATTAATTTTGATGCAATACATAATAAAAAAAAAAGACAAAAAAGAAGGGGTGATACTATCAACCACAGGAGATGAATTATGGGCGGTTCCCACATATTAATGTCCCATTACAACTTTTATCATAGTTTGATGAAATAATGAGAGATGGAAATGGTGGATAATTTTTGAATGCACCAACCAACCGCACTCTAGCTTTTTATGTATCTAAATTCATCTTATAGAAGTCTATGTTGTCAAATCTAATATATCTTTCATGGCAAGTTATCAGTCTTATCTCCTATAAAAAAAAAAAAAAAAAAAAAAAAAAATCAGCCTTACTTTACACAAGCAATTATTGTGTTCCTAGGATTAGGAGCCTTGGCTTTTCTTTGCAAAGCATGGGGCAACATGTAGGCCATTCCTACAACGACTAGTGAAATTAATTGACTTATCTAAGCTAAGGACTTTGCAATTTACATCATCGATCAAATGCCCTTCAAAATCAACTTCATTATTGACTACCAAGGTAAAAGCACATGCAATCAATGTCGGTGGGATAAATTGAGAAGATTCTAGCACTATGAGTGTGGAATAGGTAGCTAGACTTAATGAAGGCTTGCAATAATTTGTGTGAAGATGGCAAAGTTGGTGGAGGGGGGCGGGAGGTATAGTGATTAATTCTATTCCTAAGAAAACATAATTAAAGAGAGAGGAATTCCTTGTTTAGAAAGGGGAGAAATGGATAAATGTTCTTATGAGTTATGTCATGGGAATCTTCATAAACTAAAAGAAACAAGGAGAAGAAAACAAAAATCTCATTGTTGAATTATGGAAGGCCATATCTATAGGGGTGTTTGGTTTGCAATGATGTACCTTTGATGTGATGTATATTACGATAATGTAACATTAAGTGCATGTTTAATAGATTGTAATAGGCACTGTAATATAATATTTATTCTTATGATTTAATCATTTTTAGTTTGGTAATATTTTTACTATAAGAAATAGACATTCTTTATGAATAACTGTTCTTCAAAATGAGGAATAACTGTTACTCTCTAATAGAGTTGTAAAGACTATTCTTTAGTAGGTGCAATAATTTCTAAAATTAATGTATTTCCAAATAAATAAACTTTCCATATATATATATATATATATATGTAACAATTATAAAAATAAAAAATCATAAACTCATCTCTTTCTCAATAATTTTTTTTAAAAAGAAAATATGATTATTTGAGTAAGATATTTCCTAAAATAAATCTTAAGTTTTATTCCAATGTTACAACTCACAATCAAATTTATGAATAAGTTTAGTTATTCTATTACAACACATTTAATTCCTAAGGTACGTTTGGTACACTGAATGAGGATTACGACAGGAACTGTAATATTTATTACTAGTAATAAAGTGTGTTGTAATGTAATAACTAAACCTATTCATTAGTTTGGTTGTGAGTTATAACATTAGAATGAAACTTAACATTTATTTTAGGAAATATCTTACTCATACAGTTATATCTCCTTAGAAATTGTTATTTTTAAATTTAAGAGAGATATGTGTTATTTTTTAATTGTTAGACGTATATGGAAAGTTTGTTTATTTGGAAATATATTAAGTTTTGAAATTATTGCACTTACTAAGGATTAGCTAAAGAATAACTAAACCATAAGAATAACTATTATATTACAACGCCTATTATAGTCTACCAAACATGCTCCTAGTAATCAAGATCACAATTCCTGTTGTGATCCTCATTTAGTGTACCAAATGTGTCTTAAGATTTTTGGTTTATTTTATTTTTTCTAACATTATCATAATCTAAAATTATAAAATATATCACATCACCTTAATCTCATCATATTCCTAAAGAATGTAATATTATATTCTTATATTGAAATTACATTAATGTAAGATTACAATATTGTAATATTACGGTGTAATGTAATATCACGATGAATCAAACTCCCCCTTAATGGCTCTACATCATGATGATATTAGATTTAGTAGATGAAATTAGAATTAATGCTAAGTTAGAAATTTAACGAAATGCTTTAGAAACAAACGGAGCATTTGTAATATATATATATATATATATATATATATATATATATATAATGTTGAAAATTGAGATAAGTATGCAGGCTAGATTTTATTGTGGTGATAAGCTTGCTAGTTGGATTTTGATAAGTTGAGGCCTTTAGCAGCTGTGTAATTCGGCCTTCAATTACCACAATAGCTTCCAATCAAAATATACTACTCTACTTATTCTAGCTCTTCAAACCAACCGACTTTACATTACTATATATGTAATGTGTAGTAGCAAAGAATAGGTATAGGTTCTATCAAAAGGAAAAGAATTACTTCTACTTCAGCAATAACAATATAAGGTAGACGACCACTTATAAATAAAATCCTATACTTTACTTTAATTATTAATATTGCTACATCTTTGTTGTATAAATAGATTATGTCAAACTTGGCAAAACTTGAGTTTGTTGCCCTTGATCAATCAGATACAAACTATCTATCATGGATTCTGGATGCTGAGATCCATTTAGAAGCAATGACACTTGGAGATACAATTAAAGATGGTAATAAAACATCCCAGTAGGATAAAGCAAAAGCACTAATCTTTATTCGCCATCATCTCAATGAGGAACTGAAAACTGAGTATCTCATGGAAAAAGGTCCTCTTGTTCTATGGAAAAAGTTAAGGGAAAGATACAAACATCATAAGAGTGTAATTCTCCAAAATGCTTGTTAAGACTGGTTACAATTAAGGCTGCAAGATTTCAAAAGTGTGAGTCAGTACAATTCAGCACTATTTAAAATAACCTCACAGTTGAACTTATGCAGTGAAAAAGTCACTGAAGAAGATATGTTAGAGAAAACGTTTACTATGTTTCATGCCTTGAATATGCTTCTGCAGCAACAATATCAAGAGTGCAAGTTCCAGAAATATTCTGAACTTATATCATGTCTTCTGGTAGCTGAGAAAAATAATGAGATTTTATTTAAAAAAAAATCAACAATCTCGCCTAACTAGCTCCATACCATTCCCAGAAGTGAATAGAATGCCATTTAAAAGAAATGGAGGGACTAAAGGTCGAGGGCATGGTGATGGTAAAAAATAATCAATACAAGGGGAAACATACTATTAGTCTCTCAAAAGGAAATAACCCACCTTATAACAGAAAGTGGAATAAAAGTGGGATAAAACCATAAGAAAGCGGCAGAAGTTTGCAGAATAAACCTCCAAAGGGCCATGAAAGTATATATTATAAGTGCGGCATAAAAGGGTATTGGTCACATACATGTTGTATGCCTATGCATTTGGCAGACTTGTACCAAGCCTCCTTGAAAGATAAGGTAAAAGGAGTTGAAATGAACCTTGTCGATCTCAGTGATCTAAAAGATCCAATGAATTACCTTGATATCTCAAATGAAGCAAATGTTACTCATCTTGAAGCTTTTGACTTTTTTGAGAATATAGATAGAGAAGTTGAAAATTTAATTGGAGATCATAATGTTGGTACCAATTAAATATTTCCTCTCATTGTATCACAACATTATGCTATGTAAATTATGTGCGTGCTTAAATTAATAAAGTTCAGTGTACATTCTATATATATAATCTCACTGATTAATCAAAGTAGTCTAGGAAGACCCTGTGATTCAGGAAATCTCATGAATACATCCAAAAACCTTTTCATTGCTCACGCCAATGGCTTATCAGCCATATACACACCGCACTAGGGGGGCAGAAATCCAAGAGAAATATCCTAAAGGATTCTTTGCTCTAGATTTAAGGGATTTTGTTCCACAAGAAGCAAACTTTTAGCTTTAAAACCTCCCCCCATTCCTTCTATATATATGTGTGTTTATCACCATTGCAAAACACACCAAAAACAAAGAAAGGATACATATTTCATATCAGCAATATGGTTCTACTATTTTTCCTTTGTATTCTTCTTATGATCTTTTTGATTCTTTACGTGTTAGCAGTACAAAAATATTACTCTGCATTGTATTCTGACTATTATCTATGATAGCTTTAAGTATACTTCATTATGTGTTTATTTCATTTCTAAGCTATAAAATTCAATGTATACATTTTGTATATTTCGAAGAAGCATGGATCCTACTGATGAGTATAATTCCAAGATGATTGGGGAAAATTTTTGTCTAGAAGACAATGCAACAATGCATACAATCCTTAAATATAAGAAATACTTTCAAAGCTTAACATCGATCAAAGCAAAGGTCAATACCATATTTGATTCATCAAACATAATTGAAGGCTCTAGAAGAGCAAATATTAAATGGCACAAGACTTTGTATTGAAAATGCTTTGTATTCTTTTAAAGCTAGAAGAAATTTGCTCAGCTTTAAGGATATATATGGTAATGATTATCATATTGAAACCAATAATGAAGGTAGTATAGAATATATTTATATTACTTTAATGGTTTCGAGCCAGAAGCTCATATTAGAAAAACTGCTTATTTTCTCTTCTGGTTTATATTATATCACAATGAGAACAATTGAAGCAAATGTTACAATGCACCAGAAGTGCTCTAATCCAAAGATATTTATGCTTTGGCATGATCGTTTTGGACATTCAGGATCAATTATGATGTGTAGAATTATTGAAAACTCTCATGGACACCCCTTAATGAACCAGAAAATTCTTTCACCAAGTGACCATACATGCAGTGCCTGTTCTCAAGGAAAATTAATTGTTAGACCATCGCTATCAAAAATTGTTTTTGAATCTCCATCTTTCTTAGAAATAATTCAAGATGATATTTGTGGACCTATACATCCACCTTTTGGCCCATTTAGATATTTTATGGTTTTAATAGATGCATAAACTATATGGTCAAATGTTTCTCTACTTTCTATTAGAAATGTAGATTTGCTAGACTCCTTGCTCAAATCATTAGATTGAGAGCACAATTTCCTAATTATGCAATTAAGAAAATCCATCTAGATAATGCAGGTGAATTGAAATCTCAAGCATTTAATGATTATTGCATGTCGATTGGAATTGATGTTGAACACCTTATTGCGCACACACACACACACACACACACACACTTAAAATGGTTTAGCTAAAGCACTTATTAAAGACTTCAAATAATTGCTCGTCCTTTACTAATGAAATCTAAATTACCTGTTCATGCTTGGGGACATGCCATATTACATGCTGCATTATTAGTTCACATTAGACCAACAACTAATCATAAACAGTCATCAATACAACTTGTTTGTGGTCAACAACTAAGTATTTTTCACTTTCATATTTTTGGTTGTGTTGTATATGTTCCTATTGCACCCCTACAACGCACTAAAATGGGTCCTTAATGTAGGCTTGGAATTTATGTTGGTTTTGATTCTCTATCAATTATTCGATATCTTGAACCTTTAACTAGTGATGTTTTTGCAGCATATTTTAATGATTGTCATTTTGATGAAATTATTTTCCCACCATTAAGGGGAGAAAAGGCGTTGCCTGAAGCACGACGAGAGATAACTTGGAATGATTTGGCATTATGCCATCTTGATCCTCGTACAAATCAATGTGAATATGAAGTTTAGAGGATCATTCATTTGCAAGGTATTGCAAATCAATTATAGGATGTATTCACTGACAATAAGAAAATTGTGAAATGTCATATTCTGGCTGCTAATACTCTAGCAAGGATTAAAATCCCAAAAGAACAATCAATTAAAATAGCAGCAAATGAATCTAAACCGAATTTGAAGCATGGGAGACATATTGGCACTAAAGATAAAATTCCTCAAAAGAGGAATATACAGGAAAATCAAGTTGCAGCCCCTAAAGAGGCTATACGTATGAAGTAAGCAACGAAAGGAATTGATCTATCTGAAATTCTTGAACAAAAATCTCATGAAAATGAACATTCTAAAAAGGATCCTCTTAAAGAGGAGTCCCCTGAAGGATTATCCTCTAAAGAGAATGAGGTACCTGAAAATAAAGAGATCTTAATATATTATGTGATTACAGGAGATATATGGGATAGAAATAAAATAGTTGTTGACAACATATTTTCATTTAAAATTGCCCTTGACATTATTGGAAGTAATGATCATGAAATAGAACCACAATCCATAGAAGAATATCGAAGTAGAAATGATTGGCCAAAGTGGTTAGAGGTAATTCAGGTACAATTAAATTCACTTGTAAAATGTGAAGTATTTAGGCTTGTAGTCCAAACACCTAAGGATGTAGTGCCTGTAGGATATAAATGGGTATTTGTATAAAAACGTAATGAAAAACATGAAATTACAAGGTACAAAGCGTGACTTGTAGCACAAGGTTTCTCATAGAGACCTGACATTGATTAATATGCTCTTGTAATGGATGCAATCATATTCAGATTTCTGATTAGCTTGTTAATAGCAGAAAATTTAGATATGCGATTAATGGATGTGATTATAGCATATCTATATGGACCATTAGATGATGATTTATACATGAAAATCCCCGAAGGATATAAAGTGCCTAAAGCATATAATTCCACATCCCAAAATGTATATTCTATCAAGCTACAGAGGTCTCTATATGGGTTAAAGTAATCCAAACGCATGTGGTACAATCGCCTCAGTGAATATTTATTGAAAGAAGGATTTAAAAATAATCCAATTTGTCCATGTGTTTTAATTAAAAGATCAGAATCCAGATTAGCTATTATTGTGGTTTATGTTGATGATTTAAATCTTCTGGGGACTCTAGAAGAGCTCACAAAAACTGAAAATTATTTAAAGAATGAGTTTTAGATGAAAGAACTTGGTAAGACAAAATTTTGTCTTGGAATACAAATTGAGCATCTTCCAAATGAAATTCTTGTTCACTAGACAACATACACAAAAAAGGTCCTAAAACAATTTCTCATGGATAATGCTCATCCTTTAAGCACTCCAATGGTGAATAGGTCACTTGATGTCAAAAAAGGACCCTTTTCATCCTCAAGAAGATGATAAAGAAATTCTAGGGCCACAAGTATCACACTTTAGTGCAATTGGTGCCCTGATGTATCTTGTAAATTGCACACGACCTGCATAGCATTTTCAGTCAACTTACTAGCAAGATATAGTTCTGCACCTACCCAAAAACATTAGAATGGAATCAAGCATATCTTACACCACCTATGTGGAACTACTGACTTGAGATTATTTTACCCCAAGGGATCAAATCCACAATTGATTAGGTATGCAAATGAAAGATATCTTTCTGATCCACATAAAGGCTGATCACAAAGAGAATATTTATTCGCTTGTGCAACACTGCTATATCATAGAGATTTGTCAAACAAACATTATTTGCTACCTTCTCAAATCACGTAGAAATTATTGCAATCCATGAAGTAAGTAGTGAATGCATTTGGCTAAGATCATTTATCCAACATATACAAGAAAATTGTGGCTTACATCAATTAAAGATAGTCCCACATTTCTATATGAATAATGTTGCTTGTATCGCACATATTAGAGGTGGCTATATCAAGGTGACAAAACCAAACATGTTTCACCAAAATTCTTTTATACACATGAGCTTTAGATGAACAATGAAATTGATATCAAGCAAATACGATCAAGTGAAAATTTGGTAGATATATTCACCAAGTCCATACAAAGTGCAACATTTAAGAAAATGGTGAACAGTATTGGCATGCATCGACCTAAAGATCTTCCATGTGCTCGTGAGGGGAAGTAAAAGTTTAACATGACATGTGTTGATTTTACTCTTTTTCCTTCACTTAGGTTTTTTCCCACTGGGTTTTCCTTTGCAAAGTTTTAATGAGGCCATCCAAAGGCACTTAAAGGTTCACAAGAATACTGTACTCTTTTTCCTTTGCCATTGGTTTTTTCCCGTTGGGTTTTTCCTTGGCAAGGTTTTGACGAGGCATATTGTTAGCAAGTAGTCATCCAAGGGCGAGTGTTGAAAACTGAGATAAGTTTGCTGGCTGGATTTTACTGTGGTGATAAGCTTGCTAGTTGGATTTTGATAAGTTACGGCCTTTAGCAGCTGTGTCATTCGGCATTCAATTACTGCAATAGCTTCCAATCAAAATATACTACTTTACCTATTCTCTTCAGAGTTCAGACCAACCAACTTTACATTACTATATATATAGTATGTAGTTGCAAAGAATGGGTACAGCCTATATCAAAAGGAGAAGAGTCACTTCTACTTCAACAATAACCATATAAGGTGGATGACCACTTATATATAAAATCCTACATACAGTTACTTTAGTTTTACCATCACTCCTTTTATTTTATAACATATTAGTATTTTATCACTAAATTAATGTGCACTAGTCCTAGTTTTTGTTTCTCTTTCTGGTCTTCCAAAACCACTTCTCTCTTCTTAGACATTTTTATAAAACAAAAGAAATAACTCTTACACATATAAACGTACACAAGTAGGTTTTAAATTGAAATCATGACTTTAATCACAATTTTCATTGAAGTCACGATTTTGGTTTAAAATTCGCGTGTGTATATGTTTGTGTGTAATAAACACACCCTTTATAAAATCTCTTTTTGATTTTGAAGTATTTTTTTGGTGAGTTTTCTGTTGGATTTATATATTTTCCCGATGCATATCTTTGGTGTAATTTTATGAATTTTTTTTATAATTTATTTATGGGAAGATGGATGGGTTTGAGAGAGTTGAGAAGCCAAAAGGATGAGCAACTATATCTTGAAAGTTGTAACCTATGAGCCTCCTTCACATTTCTCTCTCCCTCTCTAGTTCAATTTTTTGTTTTGCATGGTTTGGTTTTTGTTGTTGTTGTTGTTAATTTTGGCGCTTGGTTTATGCTATATAAGTTATGATGATTAGTTTGCTTCTTTTACTAGTTTTTTTGATTTGGTACTTATTTGACTCTGAAATACTGGAAAATGGTTTGGTTTGGGTTTGTGCTTTTGTTTTGTGGTAGGGAAATTTGAGAACGGGTATAAAGGTCAAAAAAATGTTTAGAGGCTTTGAAAAGTGTACAAAATTGTGGTAAATTGTAGGGTCAAATCTTATATTTTGTAGGTTGAAGTGAGATTTTTATTTTAGAAAAAGAGAGAAAATCACATACCTTATCCCGGGGGTGGGGGTCACTCTTGATAATAGCTCTTTATTATCAGATCAAAACACCAATCAGTTTTTGGTGTAGGTGGGGATTGAACCTCAGATCTCTTATACAACCATCAGAGACTTTACCAGTTGAGCTAACTGGAACCAATTGTTTTGTTTGAGTTTTATATCTTATTATTTCGTATTTATTTTGGCAATCCTTCTGCCTTCAATTTATTAGCTTAGCTTTTATTTTTATTTTTCATATACAGTTTTTTAAAATCTTTTTTTCTTCTTCTTCAAAATATAAGTATATTTAGCACATTTCAGAGAGAGAGAGAGAGAAAAAAAAAAAAAAGCCAATGTCAAGGATTGGATTAGAACATAATTTTCAACAATTAGTAATTTTACGTCAAACAATCATTTTGATGAAGTTTTGTTTGCAGATGGGTATGCACGAAAAATACATACCCATCTGCCAAATACACACACCCACATCGAAAAGAGGAGGGAGAACGTCATTTGGGCTTGGCTTAGAGTAGACTTGGCAATATGGGTCAGAATTTTCTGATCCGACCCGAAAAATACCTGACCTGAACCCGATTTTTTTGACTTAAAGCAAAAATGGGTTGACCCGTGACTCGATTTTTTTGCGGGACAACCCGACCTGACCCGTTAAAAAAAAATTCATTAATTTTTTTTTTTTAAAATTATGTCCTAATACTATGTGCATAAATCACAAAGTACCAAGACTAGTAATAATATATTCAATGTTTATCACAACCAATAAGAAGAGCTTTAGTGCTATTGTGCTTGATAGTAAACAAGACATCACAACACTACACAAGGGCCAAGGCCGTCACAACCATTAAAAATATATATATATATATATATATATATATATATATCTCATTCAATGCTTGCTAGCTGTAGTCCATAACTCGATTCACTCCATTGTCCAAAGCCAAAGCACAAAATGCACAATACAATTATACAAACAAACCTGAAACCTGAAAGTTGAGTTCCTCTGAGCTACAATTTGAAACCTCCATTGGCCAACTTGAGCTACAATTTGCAAGTATGAATATTTGCAGTGCTGAATCTGCTACCAATGTTGATTACATTGAGATTGAGGTGTAATTCTTATAAAATATTTACTTATTCTTCTTTACTTAATATGTTATGTTTATTTTTAAATATTTTTTTGTTTAGTTTATCTTTCTAAGTAATCTAACTTTATTATTATTTTAAATGCAACAGGAATATGTGCACTTAAGAAGACCGATAACTTGCTATTTTGCTAACTTACTTGTTTTGTTTTGTTTTAAGATCTATCTCTTTATTGAAGTTGTAAACTTGTAATTATATGCATTTTGGCAGTGAACTATTAACATTGAAGACTTTTTCCATCATGTATTTATGACTATAAATAATTTTTGTCATGCTCAAAAGTCAAAACTGTTAGAATTGGAAGGATATTAACAAGTGGCATTAAGTGCTATTCATTTGCTTAACTGATTTTATTCATTCTCTCTAAACAGGAAGTCATTGATTTGTTTTTGTAATTGAAAAAAAAAAAAAAAAACTTGTTTGAAAAATACAGGTCAACCCGACCTGACTCGTGACCCGTTTGATCCGCAAACCCGATTGACCCGATCCAAACCCGACCCGACCCGGCATGACCATTTTGCCACGTTGTTAGAGAAATAGCAGTATGGGTCGAGTTTGCTTGACCCAATGAGGAAACTCGGTTCTTTAGACCTTGAGGTCCAACTCAAAATCCCTTAGACTTAAAATATTACACTAGCCCTCATTTAAATCCTTGTCCAAACTCAAAAGCCATTAGTTTTTATAGTCTAAGCCCAATCTGAATCAAAACCCTCAATCACATTACCAACACAAGTAAGGCCCAATCTAAATTCATTAACCAGCCTCCTAAAAATCAGACTCGGACCGTCACTTCCACCAGCCCAATCTGAAATACACCCAGCTCAAGCCCATCTAATTTTAGACGAGAAACACTCGGCCCATTACTCCAAAACTCAATCCAAAGCAAACCCACTCAAGGATTAAAAGGGCCCAAACCCATTCAAATATAAACCCTCAAGTCCAATTACTCCAACCAAGAATACACTTGAATCCACATCATTCAAAGTCTTGGCCCAATCAGAAACTCTCCCATATTTGCTCTGTCTATATTTAAACAAATAAAAAAAATTTTAGAGGTTTTTTTTATTAGGGATATATCATATATAGGTGCTTTTAGCTTTCAAACTTTAAATTTATGATTTTTTTTAATGTTGTATTACTGAATTTATATTTTTTATGTTTTAAGATTTAAATTGTTGCATTGCTATGTTTGAATTGTTTTTGTGTTTCTTAATACTTGAATTGTTGTATTGTTATGCTTTGAAAGTGTTTTGTAATGCTAGAAATTTTTTTTAAAAAATGTTTTATGAGTTTTAATTTATTGTATTATAAATAAACTTTTAATAAATTATATGAATAGAAAACTTGAGTGTAGCAGGATGGATACCCATTAGTATCTGCTAAAAGGGGGTGGGTTTTTTGAAGCCTCTCACATACCCGTTTCGTTGCCATTCTTAATAAAAAGTTCACATGCACATAAAATTTTCTAGAATTACATTTTGTACCCAAAGTTTATTAAAAATTACAAAATAACCTTAAAACTCTTAGGGGCTGTTTGGATTCATTTTTTTGGTCACTCAATTTCCATCACTCATCATTCATCACTCATAACTCATAACTTATCACTCATCACTCTAAAATACCATGTTTCTTTGGCACCATCACTTACTTCCCATCATTCAATATTTTTCACACTATTTGTGGGCGCCATAACTATCACCGATGCAGCTTTTTTTATTTTTAGTACCCAAACTCACTGAACCCAGTGAAAAAAAAGAACTGAATAGCCAACCCGGGAAAAGAAAAAAAAAAGTCAAAAGGTGGTCAAAAGTTGCGGCTGTGGGTCCCCTATGTGTGTTTAATTACAATATTGCCATTGAGTTATAAGTTATAGAAACTGAAAACAGCCAAAATGTGTTTTCAGTTTCCATAACTCATAACTCAAAAATCAGAGAATTGAGTGATGGAAACAGAGTTATGGAAACGGAGTTATCGTTTGCCAAACAACCTTTTTGCTATGGGTCCCACCATTTTTGAGTTATGAGTTATGGAAACTGAGAATTGAGTTATGGAAATTGCCAATCCAAACAGCCCCTTAGACATCCTATTTCGTTCCGAATAATACCTGAACCCCTCGATCCCAATGACAAGAAAATCAATCTCTACCAAAATAATTAGCATTGCGTGTAAAGTCTAATGTAGATATAAACTTAAATGTGGCCCAATACAGGTCATTTAAGTTGGAGCTGTTATAAAGGTCATTTAAGTTTGAGTTTTTTTTTAGCTAAAACGATAGTAGATTTTATTAATTAAGAAATATAAAATACAATGGAGAAGAGAAAGAGAGACATATGACCTCATTTTTTTCTCTTTTGCAACAATAGCATATGCTAGAGTAGCTTGATTACATGTAAAACAAAGAAACAAAGAAAAAAAATTCAAAAACCAAACTACCGTAAGAAAAACAAATCTTCTCTTGGATGCTCAGGAAACCTGAATAAACTGCCAAACGACATCTTCTTGATGTACATGAACATCAAAATGAAGAGTTTTTTTTTTTTTTTTTTTTTTTTTGTTTTTTTGTTTTTTTCATCTTAGAACTGTGTTCATACCCGGCATGGCTGCCCTGCCGGGTATGAACATATACATTATTATCATGCCGTTTTGTTGTTATTGGAGCTGTTATAAAGGCCATTTAAGTTGACTTCCCTTACTAAATAAAGAGGTTCTTCATTTCAAATTAATGGGCTCAGTGCACCTTTTTTAAAATAGGCCAGAGATAAATCTCATTGTGTTGTTCTTGTGCTTCCCCAGTGTATATTTAAAATCTTATATTTTTATTGGCTGCTACATTTGGACTATAGGACCTTGTTTCCAGTTTGATTGTGTCCTATGTACCCGAGAATTGTGAATGTTTTGAGTTAAATAGAGATACTTGCTCTATCATATTTATGGCAGCAGGCTGGGTTGCTTCTTCAAGAACTTTGATTAAATCACAAATGAAGTAGGCATTGGCAATATCTTGTGTTGACCCAATTATAGCAGTAGATGCATCAAAGTTAAATGCAGGATCCCAATTATAGCTGCTGTCTCCAAAATAGGTAGCAAAACAGCCCCTGTTTTTTTAGGAAGAACACAGCTCCAAAAAAACCAAGTCATTGTTCAATTTAGCAGGTTTTAAAGCAAACACCACTAAAAAAGAGGAGGGTGGCTAACAGGTAGGGGACGGATTACCATCAACTCCAAAAGAGAAACTTCAAAACACACACAGGCTTAAGTACTCAACCCACTTGAAACCTCTTGGTTACCATACATGCACCCTAGAACACTTGGTTAGATTCAGCATGTGTTTAGGATGCACATATGAGTTATAAAATACCAAAATAGGGTCACCCTTTTCTCCAATTCATTCCTCATTATTTCCCTTGTTTTCTTGAAGTTGTGGTAGATATTTTTTTAAGCTTTTATAGTAGCTGTCCTTTCACACCCGCTAGTGCGAGTTTTTGGACTTGACCTTCTTGCATGTACCTCATGTTTATTTAGACTAAGGGAAAGATGCAAGTTGCTTGCAACCAAGATAATCTTACTCTATATATTGCTTCACATCTTATATAATTATTGCTTAATACATTTATTGACGTACGTTAACTTTAACTATAGAAACTTGGGCATTGACGAAATTTATTAAATCTCGATAAATATATTTGTTTAGCCTTACTAAATATATCTAATTACCTCAATTTCAAATGCCTTGTAACCTAATATATTTCCTGTCATGTATTTATGCTTCATATCTTATTTATTTATTTTTTATTATACAAGATAGAAATTCTACTCTAGCCTAATTTAAGTGTATATGTGTATAAAACTTATTTTTGGAGACTTAAATCCCGACTTTTGTCCTTCACATTTTACAAACATTTATACTTGTGGAGTGATTATCGCATTAAGGGTGTGCGGTGGTGCTTTATGTCTTAAATTTATTACTCATACCCTAGAAAACTTTGATCCATATCAATTCATTATTTTGATCACTCATTACATTATCCTTTTGCCTATGAGGAAATGTAATAGTAGTGGCCAATAGGGATGGCAAAATATGCTTGACTCGCGAGTACCCAGTCCAACCCGACCCTAATGGGTGGGTTTTACCCGATCCGTGAAGCAAATGGGGTGGGTTTGGGTTTTAATAAAAAAAACCAAAACGGATTTGGGTTAGGTCCGGGTATTATGCAAACCCAGCTCGAACCCAACCCGTATACATATATAATATTGAAAAAAAATTAAAAAACCCCCAACCCTTGATATAAATATCTTCTAAATTCTTTGTTCATCTCTCAACTCTCTCACTCACACGGCCACAAGTAGTCAAGCATAGCTCTTTGACTCTCTCATCTCCATTTCATCCTTGTTGATCTTGCATAGCCCTCTCATCTCCCTTGCCTATCTACCATATCCCCCACCCATCTCGCACTGATACCTTGCCAGTTAGCCACCCTCTCAAGGCCTTACGGCCTCGCTCAGCTTCCCTCTCAAGGCCTCGCTTCAGCCACCTTGTTCCCCATTTTTTTTTTTTTTTGGGTTCAATTCATCTCAATCATGTGAGTTTGTGTTTGTGTTTATGATTTCTGTGTTTGTGTTTGTGTTAGGATTTTTGTTTGTGTTTGTGATTTTAAAACGGAAAATCATAAATCATAAATCTGAAATTTGTGTTTGTGATTTGTGTTTATGTTTGTGTTTGTGTTAGGATTTGTGTTTGTGATTTAGGGCTGAAAAATGATAAATCTAAGATTTGTGTGTTTGTAATTTGTATTTCTAATTTTGGGTTGGGCATGACAGGACGAGGGCCTGCGGGGGCTTGATGGGGCGGGTTTAGGGTGAAAAAAAACCCGTCTATTAAACGGGTTAGGTTTGGGTCAAGGGGGTGGGCTCGTGGGTCGAGTCAAGTTCGGGCATAGAATAACCCGCCCCGAACTTGACCCGTTGCCATTCCTAGTGGCCAATATACAGTCCATTGGAATGAGTATTAGACTTAACTATCTCAAAGAACCTAGGTCTAGCCTTTAACCTATTGAATCACGACGAATGTCATGGACACAAAAAAACCCCAAACACTACCGAAATAATCATGCTAAATTATCTAATTCATACAATATAGGACTTTATTTTGTATATTGCAGTCTAAAAGTTTCTTGCTCTTTTGCAGTAATGTCTATCTTTGTTAGAATTATGGTAAAGTGATTAAACTCACTATTTTCTAATAGCTTAAATTTTAAACATGGTATTAGAGCAAAAGATTCTAAGTTTAGTATTTGTTTTCACTCTACCTCCCATTTAAAATGTGAAATTCCCACTTTCTGGCTCCCACTTATTAAGGGGAAGTTTAGAACTACAAGTGAGGAGAAGTGTTAAATTTATGATTAAGTGATTAAACTCTCCATTTTCTAATAGTTTAAGTTTTTGGAACAATTGGTAATTTAACAATTTTAATGTTCTCATGTTCTTTTTTGAGGGCGGAGTGGGGTGATATATATAACAGGGAGTGAGAAGGCCCTTATTTTAATTTTTATTTACTCTATAGAAATATGCAATTCTTCAAAATTTAGACTGTTTACCATCTTGTTAGAAAGTAGCACCTGCTTAATCTTAGGCATCACTCTTTGCTTAATTATTTAAGTAGAAGTGCAACAAACATAATTGCTGGCGTTACAAATTATTCAATGTTTGTAAAGTAGGGATCTATGAAGCAATTTTAGATTCTTTTTCTCTCCATTATTTTTATTTCTTAGTTCTTTCTACCTTCCTTGTCTTAATGAATCTTAATTTTGGTAGGAAAGGTTCTCCCCTTTTATTAATCAGATGCTATTTTTTTTTGAGAAAAAGGTAGCGAAATTTTATTAAAGAACAAACTTCAAAAAATACAATCAACAAACTCAGGAGCAATCAGAATGAAATACATCAGCCACCTCCTCAGGTAGAGCTTCTACCCAAACCTCTGCGTCTATAGTTAAAACTGCTTTTTTAGCTAGACTATGCGCTAAGCTATTCCCTTCCCTCCTAACATGCTGAAACCTACAGCCTCTCAACAACTGGCCCATCCTCTTAGTCTCATCAATGATATGCCCAAACAACAGATTACAAGGATCTGGACGCTGCAAAGCCTGAATAACGTGGAGACAATCACCTTCAACTATAATATTAAACAAACTCAGCTCCCTTGCAAAAATCACTGCCCTCCGAGCTGCCAAAGCTTCAGCCATATCCACCGATTGAACCTGGCCCAAATTCTGGCATAGAGCAGCAATGACTTGCCCAGCCTGATCTCTAAACACAGCACCAATCACAGCTGACCCCGATTCTTTGGAAAAAGCAGCATCAAAGTTTGCTTTGTACCAATCTGCGGGTGGTGGAGACCAATGCACTCTAGGCCGTGGAATAGACACACTCTGCTCCTGCCAATTCACCTCCTCATATTCCATCACCAACGCCTTGGCCCGATCACCCAGCTCATGCAGCGGCCAAACAGGTTGACGTTCCCGCAACTGATTTCGATGTTGCCATAAACACCAAGCCACCGTGGCAAAGAAAGCAATCATGAAACTTGATCCACCACTGAAAAGCTCCCCTAATAGTTCAAAGAAAGTCCGACACTTCTTCTGAACCAGCGAGCGAAACTCTAGGATTGACGTCCAGACCGAGCGAGATTGATCGCACAGCCATAAACAGTGTAAGGTTGTTTCCGTGTGGTCATCATAGCCAGCACACACCGGACTGATTGGGAGGTGCCGAGCCAGCAGGTTTTGTTTTGTTGGTAAAGAATCCTTTGCAGAGCGCCAAATGAAATGCCGTATCTTATTCGGTGTCCGGATCTTCCAAATCTTCTTCCAAACCAGACCATTTTCGTCTGAAGTTGATGAGCTTGGCATAAGAGAAGCTTCAGCAGAAACCAACATTTGGTAAGCACTCCTGAGACTATACGCACCATCATTGGTTAGAGGCCAAATCAAAGTATCTTCATCCCCATCCTCGCAAACCTGAATCCTACGCACCATATCTACCTCCCACGGAAGAAAGCAACTCGCTAGGCGACCCGGGTCCCAAATTCTAGTGTCAGGGAGGAATAAGTCACAGACTCGCTGAACTGATGAACTAGCTCTTGGAGAAATGATCTTGCTGTGGTTCAAATCAGGCAGCCACCTATGATGCCACACATCAATCAGTTGGCCATTGCCAACCCTCCATATTGCCCCTTTCTCAATAACCCCACGAGCTTGTAAAATACTCCGCCAAGCATAAGAACATTTAGGATGAACTGAGGCCTTAAGAATATTCCCATTCGGAAAATATTTAGCACTAAACACTTTGAAAAGAAGGGATTCTCGATGATGAAGAAAGCGCCACACTTGTTTAGCCAACAATGCATTATTAAACTTTTGGAAATCCCGAAACCCCATACCTCCAATTGATTTTGAAGAGCATAAAGAACTCCACTTAACCCACTGAATTTTCTTCGCATCACCACTTCCCTACCAAAACTTGCGAATCATGGCTTCAATATCTTTACAGAGACCCATCGGAAGCTTGAACACATTCATTGAGTAAACTGGAATAGATTGAACCACTGCCTTAATCATAACCTCCCTCCCTACTTGAGACAACAACTTTTCCTTCCATCCTTGCATACGGCCCCGTATCCTTTCTTTGATTTGAGTGAAACATGCCGTCTTGTTCCTTCCAACAAAAGAAGGTAAGTCCAAATATTTCTCATAATGTCTAATAGCAGGGACATTAAGGGTCACTTTTAGAGCTTCCTGAGTTGCCTCATCTGTGTTTCTACTAAAGCAAAGAGTGGTTTTCTCCTTATTGATCACTTGCCCCGAAGCTACCTCATAGTAGGCCAATAGCTCTTGAACTTTATTGCATTCTTCTAAAGTAGACCTGCAAAAAATTAAGCAATCATCTGCAAAGAATAGATGAGTTAGTTTAGGCCCATTTCTACAAAGTGAGAAACCTTGTATGTCTCCTTTTGATGCAGCATTCCTTAAGAGTGCATTCAAACCCTCAGCACAAAAGAGGAACAAATAAGGAGAAAGAGGATCACCTTGTCTTAGACCTCTAGAAGGAACAATCAAATCCTTAGGCTCACCGTTCACAAGAATAGAGTATGATACAGTGGTTATGCATTCCATAATCAAAGCCACCCAAGCAGGCGGAAATCCCATCTTGAGAAGAATTTTTTCAAGAAACACCCATTCTACCCGATCATAAGCCTTGCTCATATCTAACTTCATAGCCATAAAACCTTTCTTCCCTGTGCAGCTATTCTTCATATGATGCAAAGATTCAAAAGCAATTAAAATATTATCTGTAATCAATCTATCAGCAATGAAGGCACTCTGGGTCTTAGAAATAATGGAATTAAGCAAAGGCTTGAGGCGATTGGCAATCACCTTACTGATGATCTTATAAATCACATTGCACAAACTTATGGGTCTAAAATCCGAAACTCTTTCAAGATTGTGAACTTTAGGAATCAGAGTGATAAAGGTATGGTTTATAGACCTGAGGATGGACCTCGAATTTAGACAAGATAAAACAGCCTGAGTAACATCCATACCTATATCAGTCCCATAAGTTTGATAAAACAAGGGCGGCATACCATCTGGACCAGGAGCTTTGAGTGGAGCCATTTCCTTGATTGCCACTCCCACCTCCTCACTGGTAAAAGGTCTCATAAGATCTTCTCTCATAGTCTCAGTTACCACAGCTTCAACCCCATCCAAAACCCTACCAAAATCACGTGGATTTGAAGAAGTGAAGAGATGAGTATAAAAATCAGTAAGGAGAGCCGAAAAATCTTCCTCATCCTCCTGCCAATCCCCATTCCCATCATGCAAACCCTTAATGAAATTCTTCCTCTTCCTTTGTGTAGCAGTCCCATGAAAGAACTTTGTATTTTGATCACCATGTTGCAACCACTGAACCCTGGACCGTTGATGCCACATCTTCTCCTCTTTATCATATAAAATATTCAATTCTTTCTTAAGCCGCACCACATCCTCATGCTCCCCAGTTCTGGCCGAAACTGCTTCAGCTTGCCACAGCTGGTCCTTAGCTTTCTTTATCTGCTGTTTTACATTACCAAAGTGGACCCTATTCCAAGACTTCAAACGTTTCTTACATCTCTTAATTTTTGTGGCAGCAACGAACATGGGAGCACCATTAGGAGCACAATCCTTTTTACCACTTCTTTGCACTTAGGATCTGAAATCCACATTGCTTCAAACCGGAAGGGCTTCCTGCGCCACTTTTGGAACTCGTTTGCAGCATCCAAGGATAGAAGAATTGGCCTATGGTCTGATGTAAAACAATTCAGATGCTTCACCCTACCTGTAGGGAACCGAGTCAACCACTCATAATTTGCAACCCCCCTGTCCAATCTTTCCCATATCCACTCTCCTCTTCGCCTACCATGCCAAGTGAAATCGGGTCCCGAAAACCCCAAATCAGCAAACCCACAATGGTCCAATGCATCACGAAAATTTTGCATCAAGTAGTGAGCCTGAGGTACCCCACCTTTCTTCTCTTGCACTTCAAGCAACTCATTAAAATCTCCCAAGCAACACCATGGAAGCTTTGGTTTAGAACTAAGCATACGTAACATATTCCAACCCTCCATCCTACACCCTGTATCAGGCTCTCCATAAAACCCAGTCAATCTCCACGCATTTTCTGAACCACCATGCATAATCGAATCTATGTGATAGTTCGAAAAACTATCCACCCATACATCAATCCCTGCTTTCCACAAAAGAGCTAAACCACCACCCCTATCATTTGTAGGTACCGTAAAACAACCATCAAAGAAAATTTGATCTCTAACCCATTTCATACGCTCCTTAGATGACCATGTTTCAGATAAAAACACAATCATGGGATCTTGTGCTTGCACAAAATCGACAAGCTCTTGAACTGCATGCCGGTTCCCAAGCCCCCTACAGTTCCAAGCTAAGATTTTCATGGCTGTCGGCGGGGTTGAGCATCAGCCTCCACCGTTTGATTTTTGTGAACAATTGCTTGTTTCTTTCTACTAACTCTCACAAGATCCCTTTCCTCGCTCGAATCTTCCCTAGTGTGTTTCAGAGAACAAAACTCCAATGTTTGTGTGGAAGAAGCACTACCCCGTACACGTTGTAAAGGCACATCCTTCACCACCCTTGCTATCTCACCCATTCGGACTCCCACATCACTAACCCCACTGTCCCTAACAACCTCCCCATTATTCTCCCCACCATCAAAACGTTCTAACTCCGCATCTATATCATCCAACTGAGCTTGAAAATCCTCACCAATGGGACCACTTTGCTGTCCTAGTTCCATATTTATATTCGGACTACTCACCTTAGGATTTCTGTCAACTTCCACATCCACTGGTGCCGTAACCTGAGCATGCATACCATCACAATCAGCTACCCGCCCCACAACTCCATTACTGTGGAGCTGGTCACTACCATCCTTCTTGTGAAGAATATTCAACTCATCCGCATCTCCATCATTACCCCATTCCGGACTTGGAGCAGCCCCAATATCCTCATTTACCTCCTCTTCATAACCTGCAACACGAATCACTGTTTTCTTGGCCAAGTTCGGGGTGTTTGCTCGCAGCTAAGGGCCAAATTGTTTGTCAACCTCCCTCAACGCACCCTTCCTTTTCAATCCTACCGAGCAGTCCCTATCATGGTGGGTAAGACGCCCGCACCAATAACAAACGTTAGGCAAGCGCTCGTATTTGAAGCTTACCTAGCCTTCCTCACCAGAACTTAATCCTATCTTTCTACCTCTGCATAGCGACTTTGTAATATCAATCTTCACCCTTACCCGCAAAAAATGGCTTCCTTCATAATCCTCATCCTCTGCCCCTGTGTTTAAGACTTCCCCTGCAACTGATGCTATGTCCTATGCCACCCTCAACTTCAAACTACTGATAGGAAGATCATGAACCTGTAACCAGAAGTGTGCACTGTTAAAAACCAAATCTTTCATCTTCGTTTGTCTCCCAATTCTCTTCAGCGCGACCAAAAACCTGTCAAAAGACCATGGTTCACCAGCGAGGACTCTGTCCGCATCAGACTTCTCAGAGAAAATAAATAACATTCGGTTGTCGCCCATATCATGAACTTCAAATCCCCTCTTAGTGTGCCACAGTGGTTTGAACGTTCTTGCGATTGCCTTTATATTCAGCGCCCTCACCGTAAAAAACCTCGCCGCCAACAAGAACTTCCCTTCCAAACCCCCATCGTCAACGTTATACATGCTTCTTTCAGACTCCGTCAATGAGAAAGTCTCCCACAAAGCAGAAAGATTGTCCATACTTGACTTCCAGAGAGAATCCCTGACCGAAATAGTCACAAAACCAGAGACAAGGAACCACAGCCTCACTCGGAGAGTAGGCACTTATTCTACTAACCTAGGGTTTAAGCTCCGCCTTAGGTTAGAGAAACCCCAAATGTGAGACCTCAAAAACTTATTTCGGTATAGATGCAAAAGAATCATATCAAACGGAGGTTATTTTAAACAACTTGCAATTCTTTTTTTAATAAGTTGAGAATAAAAAAGTGAAAGTTTTGCTGGATTGCTTGTGTGGTTTCAAGTTTGTAACTCGTAATTAAGTTTCTAAAAAAAAAGTTTGAAGCTCATAATTAAATATTTATTATTTTTTTTAATATATGTCTTAAAGGCACTCAATTAAAGGAGTTGGACCTAGCTTTTATAATGCATATACAGTACACTAATATTGCACTCACTTTATACCGGAAAGTAAAGTGAAGCTTGAATATTTTAGGACTAGATTTTAAAATTCAAATTGGACTAAGCAATTGATATAGGAAATGGACATAGGATACTTAATATGGTTCTCATCTTCAATTATTGTTGATTGTAACATTTGCATCTCCTGAGGTTTGAAATCGATTTATCTAGGGTTTAAATTACTCTCTTTTTTCATTGTAACCAAAAAATTATTAATTAAAAAAAAAAAAAACATTAGCGCCTCTTCTTCTTTTTCTCATTTTGTCTATTGCAAGCCAATGTGACTCTTTGTAAGCTTCCTCAACATTCACAGGGTCATTTTTTATATTTAATTTCCTTTGGTTCAAACAGATTCTCACTTGATTCTTCATTTATTTCTTTCAAAAAAAGAAAAAGAAAAGAGGATTCTTCATTTATTTATCTGTTCTTGGATTGAGATATTATCGTTTCCTGCTCTCTATAATTTCTTTATAATGAAAAAGTTTGACATACCAAACAATTACTATAGCGAAAATGTGAAATTTATAGATTGGTTCTTGGTTTGAAATTGACTGGTTATGAACCATTTAATTCTCAGTGATATGAGCATCCTACACAAATGTTTAGATGGCATCAACAAAGTGTAAAGTTGGCAAAGATACAGTACTCACGTTAAGAAATATTGTTGGATATACATGAGTGATCTTGTATATTAAATAATAATGACAATAATGAGCATGTAAACATAATTAAGCTCAATATCATAAATTTAAAATTTTGATAGTGTCTCAGATGTTGTGTTATATTAACTGTCTCTGGAAGGAAATATCTCTCCCTAACAAATAAACGGTACACAAACTTGTTAGAGATATATATTAGACACCGAGGTGGCGCGTGCATGGTATCAGATCGGGTCGAGAGATATATATTAGACATATTAGCCCAATGTAATAGGCCCAAGCCTATTCCTGCTTGTACTAGTAGTCTAGGGTTTAGTCGCCTATATATACTCATGTTAGGGTTCATTGTAACACAGGTTATTGTACTACACTCTCATACAATAAAGATGTAGCCCTTAAGGAATTCCTCAATAATATATATATATCTCTAACAAAACTAATGAAAAGTTAAAAATAATTAAGAAGAAACAACTAATCCAATTCATAAACTAATATATGAAACATGAATTGTGAACAACTGTTGAATGCAAAAAGAGCCAAACACTACCAATGATGGTTTCCATGCTCATAGACAACAATACCAATCACTGGAAAGTTGGCTTAATCAATGAGATCTTCGAGCCAACCTCGGCACAAGCAATCCTATCTATCCCTATTCCCCAAAGACCTAGAGCAGATAAATTGATATGGATTCTACACAATAAGGGAGTCTTCTCTGTGGAGTCAGTGTGTACAGAACCAATCACAATTTTAATGTTACAAGCTCCCTAAGTGAGGCTCAATGGAAAGGTTTATGGAAAATCAAAACCACAGAAAGAATCGAAATTAATCTGGTGTGTATCTTCAGCTATGACATTCGTGGTAGATGGTATATGGAACTTAAGAAACTCAGCTGTGTTTCAAGGTGAAAATGTTGACATCCGTGCAACATGCTCACGTATTCATAGTAGAATCGCCGAATTCCTTACCGTAATCCACTCTACCACCCAAGCTCCTCACCCATCCTCGCACCAGAGTTGGAAGCCTCCCTCCCCTGGTTTCATCAAGCTGAATGTTGATGCTGCAGTTAGTCTATCAAGAACCGCCCTAGCCGTAGTAGCGAAAAACTCTTTCAACGAAGTAATCAAAGTTTGGGCTAAGCCTCACCATAGCTGTCCCCCCATCCAGGCAAAAGCAAGTGCAATCCAATGGGCAGTCAATCTGGCCTCTCGTGAAAGATGGAATCAAGAGTGATTCCAAGGTGTGCATGGACTCCCTGTCTGACAACCACTCTGTGCCTAACTGGGCCATCAGCAATGATATTTTTAATATCCTTCCTTTGTTGCTCATTTGTTTGGGCCCGTAGGTCTTGTAATTTTGTAGCCCATATTACTGCAAAGTTAGCTTTGAGTTTAGCTTCACCTTTGTGTTTCAATAAGGAGAACCTACTCGAGGTTATCCTCTCTGCTTGTGTGGTAGACTCCTCCAATGTAGATTCTTCTTTTTCTGTTGATTGATATTGAAGCTTAGCCCAAAAAAAAAAAAAAAAAAAAAAAAAAAAGAAAGAAAGAAAAAGAAAAAGGAAAAGAGCCAAACACTCATATAGGAAACAAACAACCAAAATAACTGCACAGCAAGCAGTGGCACTTTCACGCAGCAATTGTATGTCCACATCGGTCCAAAACGTTGCGTTACAATCAATCTCATTGCTCAATGCTCACTCTCTAAAGCTACTTGTTAATGAACGCCTTTTACACTTTCCAAACAACAGGTATTAATGCGCATTTAATACTCTACGAAAAATACTTTTATAGATTTTTCCAAAAATAAAATCATAATTATACACAAATATCTAAAAAAAAACATACAATATTACAATTAATTTGTAGGTATAAGTCAATAAAATAATAAAATTACTTCCTCCGTCCCACTTTGTTTATCCTGTTTGAAAAGTCAAATTTTTTAAGGGAACATCATTTATTGTCTTGTCTACCTTTTAAAAATGTACAAATTTCCAAAACTACCCTTAAATAAATTTATCAAAAAATTGAATTAGTAAATTAATAGGGGTATAATAGGAACATTAGTAAATTAATGACTTTTATTTTTAGAAACAGGACAATATTTTGGGACATCTCAAAATGGAATAGAGGACAAACAAAGTGGGACGGAGGGAGTATATATATATATATATTTTCCAAAAAAAATAAAAGATAAAGAAATACAATTTACAACTTACAAATAAATATTAATAATTCTTTAACATGTATTCTAAGGACACTCATTTATAGGACCAACTTTTATAATGCATATACACTACACTAATGCCCTTGCTTATATTCTAGACACCTAGGCACATACTTTAACTCAGCCACTCGTGCTTGGACACCTATGCACTCACACAAGTAAATAGCTCTTCTGTCTCACATGAAATGGGAGCACTATCTTCCTATGTATACATGATCTAAGTCAAATTATCAATCACCGCATATCTTTGGTGATGTGGTCACTTTATAAGTATGGGCCCGTTTGTTTAGGCGTTTACATTGAATAGAACGGCAGTTTCGCGAATCGCAATTCTGGGATTACGTTTGGCTAGACGATATTTGCGGGATTGCGTTTTCAATTCCGCAGATTTTCGCGATTCTAAAAATGAAATTTTCTACTGCTTTTTCAGCATCGCGCGGTTGGGGCAATTGGGTTGCCGCTAATTGTTTCGCGCGGTTCAGGAAATTATTTACTGAAATCCCAACTTATCCCGTTCTCCATATATATATATATATATCTCATCAGTCTTGGTTCTCTCCTCATCAATTTCACGATATTCACTTCTTTCTTCTCTGTTATTGCTCAGTTGCTCTCTTCGATTGCCGTCGTTGTTCTGCATCACGATTTCCATTTTCCAGGTAAACATTTGCATATCTCATCAGTCTTGGTTCTCTCCTCATCAATTTCACGATATTCACTTCTTTCTTCTATGTTATTGCTCAATTGCTATCTCCGATTTCCGTCGTTGTTCTGCATCACGATTTCCAGGTAAACATTCTCCATTACCCATCTTTGAAATAATTATATTGATTTGGGTGTTTGCATGTTAGATTAGATGATTGAATAAACTCAAAATATTAGAACTTACATGACTAAGGGATTTGTTGTTGCTGCTGTTGTTTCTTTACTGGTTGTGAAGTTTTAAAAACAATTTCAGACAGATGAGGTTGATCAAAACCATTTGGATTGGACGGGATTCGTTTTTTCTTGTTGGAAAGTATATGGGTTTGAAGAATATTTCAGGTTGTTGTTGTTGCAGCTGTTTATTTACTGGTTGTGAAGTTTAAAAAAAAAAATTTCAGATAGATGGGGTTGATGGAAAATTTCAGGTTGTTGTTCTGATGTGCTTTTGCAGTTTAAGAGTGTTTTGTAGTGTTTTTACTTTTGCAGTTAAGTGTTTTTGCAGTTAAGAATGTATTACTCAAAACATTTGAAGATGCTTGATGTTGTTTGCTTTTCTATTATAATGTTGTTTTGAAGTGTTATCTACTATAATATGTCCTTTTTGCATATGTTTTTTATTATTATCATCAATTAATTTTATGATTCATTAAAAAATTTAGGCATTTGTTTCATCCAATTTGTTCTTGTTAAGTGGGGTAAATTCTCAGTTTTTATTTTATTTTTTAATTTGTCTATGGAATCCTCCTTATTGTGTTTCTAGCTTAGTGCGCTCAAAGAGGCCTTTAGTAATTTTCTCAGTAAAAAGGGTTGGGCGAATATTATAACAACTTTTGAAAAGAAAACTAGAAAGGAATATCCTAGGGCGAAGTATAAGCATAAATGGGATAGTTTGAAGAAAGATTGGGTACTTTAGAATAAGTTGAAGGGAAGTGAAACTGGATTGGGTTGGGATGCAGCCAAAGGAACAATAGCTGCAACTAATGAGTGATGGGAGAGGAAACTAATGGTATGTTTTGTATAACCCATTGTACATATTTTGTATTAGTAGATAAACCATGCTATTTGAGTTATTAATGAAAATATTCAAAATTGTAGGAGGTTCCTGAAGCTGCAAAATTTCGAGAGAAAGGTTTGGAGAATGTTGACTTAATAGACATTATGTTTAAGGACATTGCGGCTACAGGAGATTTAGCATGGGCCCCCACTTCAGGTGTGTTACCAGATGAAAGAAAATAAATTATGGAGAGAGAGAGAGAGAGAGAGAGAGAGAGAGAGAGAGAGAGAGAGAGAGAGAGAGAGAGAGAGAGAGAGAGAGAGAGAGAGAGAGCGAGCTATAGAAAGCAGTAGCAAGAGTTAACGTGGCTTACATCCACAACGAAAGCTTTTGGCTGCATCTTTATATTTTTGTATCTAATGTTATAATAAATCTAATAAAATTTATTGCAGGATAAATTGAAAATCCTACAACTACAATAACTTATGGTATAAAAATAGAAAAATGTTAAGTTCATAATATTTTTCACAACAAATTTTAAATGGTAGGTTGTTACTGATTGTAATAAGTGAGCGGAAAAATAATTTAAACTATGAATTTAAATTAGAACTAATAATAATTTATCACATATAATTTGCTATGAAAAATATTATGAATATAACAATCCTCATAAAAAATGATAGTAATTTATGATATTCTATAAAGTTATGACCTACATAATTGTGGTAGTATGCCAATGTATTAATTCCAACATATATTGAGCTTCACACACTGTTTTAAAAACCGTACCAGACCGGCCGGTTTAATTGGAAATCGGGCACCAGTTCGTTTGGTAAAATGTCCCAAACTGGTAAAAATTGGTTAAAACCAATAAAAATAGATTAAAAACCAGGTTGAATCGAGGTACAAATTGGTTCTTTGATTGTACCGGTTTTTTAAATTATAGCTTCATAAAATTCACCTAATTAAAGTAATAAAGAAAAAAAAATTTGTGTGCAATTTAGTTGTCATTTTTGTATCTTTTGCATGAGCATGAGCCATGTGTGTTGCAAAGTGGGCTGGACACACTTGTAGCACCTAAAACTCATGGAAAAGGTTTGGTACCAAAATGTTTTACCCAAATGGTGGCTTCTAACAACTACTGTATGTGGCTAAAACCTTCAGATGAACCATTTTTAGCCCTTAAGAACAAGCTGACTTCTTAGGCCAACTTTGACTACATGCTAACATTTAGGGCAGCTTCTCAAGGGGCTGAGTTGGTTGGGGAAGAGCACCCAATCCCATTTGGTCAATCCGTTCCCTTTTGATGTAAAAAGCAAGCCAACCCTTTGCCAAAATGAAGGTAAATTGAGCACAGACATCAAATTAGCTCCAAAGAGGTCCATGGCATACGTCATCCATTATGCATGGACCAGTCCTGAAGAACGTCCAAAGCTTGCTGTAATGCCTCACAATCGGATCTAAACCAACAAATTCACAATTTTCCTCTAAAACCACAACTTCAAAACAAAAACCATCTCAACCAATTAAGAATTACAGCATTATGAAATTTAGAGGTGAAAATAGTGGTACCAAGGAGTCTTCTCTCTCCCTCACCACTTCTCAAATTCCTCTTCTTGCTATATGTGCAAAACAATTCCAAATTTAACGAATTATGCATATTTTCCATTTCTTTGTTGTTTTGCACTTTGATTCTACTCTTGTGATGCACCATTAGTCTTTATTCACTAAATATTAGAATTTAGGGTTTGACTTTAATTTCTCAAATTAATCACAATTTCAATAAACCTAAGGGGAGTTTTGGGCTCGTTCTAGTATTTCAGCCATTGTTGCAAAATGTCCCCAGCACTATGTCATGTTAGTATATTTTAATTTGTTGGCTTGAATGATATCATAAACTATGTACTATTATTAAAGAAGAGTCAAAGAGAAAATAGAAAGACTTGGTAGAAATATTAAACCTCTTTCAGAAAATTATTACTTTGGTTGGTTTGGTTGGGTGGAAAAAGGGAAAGATGGAAACCGAAAGTTTTCAAAAGCTTCTTCATTTTTGGACTTAATGTAGTAAGGATGTAATTTTAAATTTGTTCAAATAACTTTTCCATCATCCCTACTAAACACATATGAGGAGAAAACTAAAACATTTTCTATCGTTCTTAAATATTATATTTTCTCACTTTTCTATATCCTCCCAACCAAACCGATTGTATTTTTGAAAAGAAAGTAATAAAACATGCTTCTATCACAAGATTTGTTTCTTTCTCTGTTTCCTTTTAAAGTTGTCCTAGTGGTTAATAATGAAGAACTGGTCCATGCATTTTTGCTATCGTGTTTTAAAGGCAAATAGCGGTTTGTAACTTTTTGGCGTGATTCTCAGAACCTGATTAATTTGTGAGTTCACTAGTTATGTTGACAAGTTTTTGGGCAGACCAAGCTGAGATGCTAGATTGTTCTGAGAGTAGGCTTAGCTTATCTTGATTTTACCAAGTTGAGTAGATGACTTGAAATAAGTATTGACTAAACTTGCATCAATCAACATTATAAATGGAATCAATTATTCACACACCCAAAAAAGAATTTTTTGGGCCACTAGTTATAAAAAAAAAATTACATACAAAAAAAGTACGTATGACACATAAATTGAATCTTTAGACTTCATACAAACAATCTCTTGTTTTTATACTCATGAATATCCTATGCTGTGGAGTTTCTTGTAGTGAAATAATTTCTCTAACATATTCGGATTAGCCTAGTTTTGATAATTTATTTGGTTTAAAAAATAAATAATATAAAAATATAATTGTATCTATAAAGAAATAATATACATAGTCTAACAATAAAATAAAATGACATTTTAAGCTAAAACAAACATACGTAGGTCCCAAGCTTACATATTATACTACCGCGGTTTCACTACTCCTTATTTCCCACAAACATTTCATAATTATCAGTAATCCTTAATTTTGACTAGAGACTCGGAAACCAGTAAAAGTAAAACAAGTGGAGAGAGTACTCGCACTTCAAGCTTTAAACAATACTTGTGTTATACATGTTGTGTAAACCCTTCTTAGGACCACATTTTTACTTTAATATGGTAGCTCCAAGATGCGTATGTTTCCCACTTCTATATTTTTTTTCTACCCCCTAACTAGACTATTTATGTGCCCTTGTGAATACATATTTACATGTCAAAAGGAATTGCTCAGTTGCTCCACATTTTTTGCAGTCAATCTCATCTCTATGAACATTGGAAAACGAAAATCAAACAAGTGATAACTATAAAAGGGACTTTGTATCTCTTAACCATTTGATCTACATCATTATATTGAAAAATCCAAATTTAAGAACACTTATCAACTCCTAAGAAATCCTTAAACAAAAACAGTCATTAATTCATTCCAAACACCTATATTACATTATATTATCTATAAGCACCCCAAGGCATGGTTCTTGAATGCCACTGTGGTTACCATGCAAATGACTATCTTAATAGTAGTCCAACGTGGATCCGTCATTGACACAGATTTGGGAGCACACAACTAACTCGTGGTTAGGGGGAGATGGTTGTCGTCATTTGGTTTTGGTCCAAAAACTGCTCTTTTGACCCATATACAAAGGTCTAATTCAATCATACTTTAAGTATAAACTTAATATACAAGTTTAAGAAGGTATTAGACACCGAATGCGGCTTGATTCGATGGATTAGAATCCATTTGTACTACCTAGACATTTTAAGCATGCAAGATTTTATTAAGACTGTTCAATTTAGACAAAGCTCAGGAGTCAATCATTTAAAATAGTAGATTACCTAAATATAGGAAGCAAACATGCGTAATTAAAAGAAAAGAGGAAACATACCTTGGATCCGCACCGTTATATAATATGAGTACATTTATTGAAAGAAAGCAAAGAACAACTAGGGTTTTTATTCATTGTTTGGCAATTGCATGTGTAGGGTCTCAAGTTGCATACTCATTTCTTTATGATTTATATGCACTCTCATGACGCAAAAAGCCTAATTATTAATATTGATCGATGACTTAAATAAGAAGAAATCCTAATTAAAAAAAGGGAAAGGTAGAAACAGAAATGCAGGAAAGAAAAAGAACTAGATAGAATGTGGAAGTTAAAAAGAGGGAAACTTACCAAGTGTGAAGAATTAATGCACTACCTTAGTCACACCATAGTTAGTAAAATATGGTGCGTGTGCAATACGGTAAGTAAGTATACAGATGGATATAATTCGGCATCTTTTTAAAATATACGTTTCAAAAATTCAGCAAAAAATTATGAAAATGGAAAAATAACGGTACATGCATGGTGAGTCGTGTATAATACATTTATTATTAAAAAAATCACGACTAAAAATATGGATTCATTTGCAAATAGCATAATATAATAAACTCTTTTTATAGTACATTTTAAACTTATTTCATATTATTTTATTTTATTTCCATTAAACATATTCATATTAATTATAATTAAATCATAAACAAGCAAAAATTTATTAATTTATAATAAATAAATGACAGAATATTATATAAACTTGTCTACTTTGTTTTTTTAAATATTTTTTATATTGTATAACAATTTTGTAATTTTTTACCATTCCAATCAGTCCATAGTACTGCTGGGTGCTAAAAAGTCTGTAAGATTGAATTATTATTGATAAATAACTATGATAATAAATAAAGAGTAGGCAGTAGGCACAAATCTATTAAGGGTCATGTTACCGGATGTTTTTTAAAAAATTGTTAATAAATCACAATAGGAAAGTTATGACACAACTTTTATGGGAAATATAAAAAGATGTCAATTGTTTTATCATTCTCCCAATAGAATATTTCTAAAAATAGTTCCTAAATTAATACTCTTAGGGCATTGGTTAACATTTCTCATCTATTAATATATATACATCCATTCCAATTTTTAATGAACAATAGAGTTGAGTGTCATTAGTTTTTGTTTATGTTTGGACTTTTTAAAAACATTTATCTATACTATTTTTTATCTCTTTTAACATTTATCTATACCCTATTTTATCAATTGATATTGAACATTATGTATTGTGAATCTAACTTGAATGTTACTTTCCATCTAATATAAATGCTATATCTCTGTATAATTGAGAATGAAATAGAAGACGTGAGTTTTTTTTTGGCCTGTTTGGAAGTTTAGAGAGGGAGAGAGTAGAGGGGAGTAGAGGGGAGGATAGTAGAGGGGAATGATTATCCTTTACCTTATTTGGATGTTTTTAAAATTAGTAAGGGGAAGGGAGTAACTAGCCATTCCTCTTGTTTGGATGTTTTAAAAATTAGGATAGAGAGGAGAGGAAATGATTTAAATAGACAAATTTACCCCTTTTTAAAAATTAAAAAAAAAAAAACAAAATAAAGTATATACCTAAAAAAAGAGTAAAAATCCAAACCCAACGGCCAAAAAGAAGAGGCCCAATCTCAAGGCGTGAAAGAAGACCTCTCTGAACTCAAGCAAACCCTAACTCGCCAACTCTAGGGCGTAGCTTCGTTCCTAACTCCTCCTCCTCCTTCTTCTTCTTCAAAATCGTAACATTCTAGTCCCTTTGCTCATTCTGATCTCCGTTGACTCCGCTTTGATAATAGTGCGAAGATTTCGACAAAGATGAACGCCAACTCGTTCAGATCGGAGATGGAATCGGAATTGGATTTGGAGGAGCGTGGTTTTGGTGGCGTTAGGATCACTGATGAGGTTCTGGCTTTCACAAGGAAATCGGGATGCATCCAGAGACGCGGTTGGATTTTTTGATTGATGAAGAAGAAGACTTGGACCGTATGTGCGTTTTTTTTTTTTTTTTTTTTTTTTTTTTTGAATTCAAATCAGCAACCAAAAAGTCAATGCTTAAATTTTCTCAGGAAACAAACAAAGATTATTTATATAATCGGTTTGTTATTTTGTTAATTTAGAAAGGGTAAATTGGGGAATTCATTTGGTCAATAATTTATCTACTCTACTCTCTCTCCAAATTTCTCCAATTTGGGGAAATTAAAAATAAGGGGTTAGAGGTAGTTGAAACCCCTCCAAACCTCTCCCCCTTCTTCCTTAAAAAACTTTCAAACAAGATAATTGAATTACTCTCCCTCCCTCTACTCTACTCCCTCTCTTTTTTTAAACATCCAAACAGGCCATTAAATTTGACTAATAGATATGTATTGTACGCATAACATACGTGTATTATCTAACTAGGATCACATCAAACTTACCTTAATCCTTAACACTCATTAAATGTGTCCCTTAAAAAAAAAAAAAAAATACAGATTGAATGAAATAAAAAATGATTGGCTACTATTTTTAGAAATTGATACAATTATTACAAGTACAACAAATAGTTTTCTACAACTTATACTCCATATAATTTCAACTATTACAAGTAACTCAAACTATATAAGTACCTAATTTCCTAGTACCAATAATATGCACATATGAGGTGAATGTAAATGATTATTAATTTCTTTCATTTGTTTGAAAAACACATTTACGTTTAAGTTTATGTACATGTTTGTGTTTGTGTTTTTTTTTTTTTTTTTTTTTTTTTTTTTTTTTTTTTTTTTTTGTATACAAAATGCTCTACCCATTAGAGACTTTTATCCCTAACACTCACTAAATATCTCCCCTTATTAGAAAAAACAAAAAAATTCAACTAAAAGAAAAATCATTGACTACCTTTTTTTGTTGTTGAAATTCATGCTAATATTTTGGTTTTAGCATAAAATGTTTCCTTATTCTCTTTTATGTGTACAGAATCATACAAAAAACACATGCACGTATAGAAAGAATTCTAAAAGTTATCTAATTTTTTTTTCATATGTTTAAATTTCAAGTTTATGTTTAAGTACAAATTTATGTTAAAAAACGTTTGTTAAATTCATTAGGGGGGAAAAAAGAAGTAGAAAGCATTTCCTCCTCTATGTTTAGAGTAGTTCACAATTCCCCCAATTATTTGTGGAAAGAATCAATTTCCCCAAATATTAATTTTTCCAAAATGAGCAAATAAACTCAATCCCTTACCCCCTCAGTTAAGTCTAATGAAATCTTTTGATTTCTAGAATATTATTTTATTTAAAGTCTAAAATACTCTTATTAAAATACTAAAATTACTTCAAATAACCTAACCTGGGTAAACTTAACCCAACTCGTGACTAAAAAATAAAACACTAAAATTAACCCAAATAACCTAATATAAGTAAACTTAACCAAACCTATAAATGAATACTATAATATAATTTTAGTAATCAAAATTGAATGTTTCTATTTCTTTTTATTTACAGTAAAGCTGCTGACACCATTCAAAAAATATAAATCATATATACTTGAATTAAGTCAAGCTACTAGAATGAATCACATTCACAAAACTGATGAATTGAAGTCTATGAACTAACAAGTGTCAAGACCCTACAAAGAGGGCACTAAGTGCAACAACATAATTATTTCGAAGCTGTAAGAGACACATCTTACAATTGATTTCCACCAATTTCCTTTTCTTGGAATTCATTTATATTTATATATATTTGAAGAAACAAGATATAGTAGTAATTTAAATATGTTATGTTTAATTTATTGGTTGAGTGAAGTTTGTTTAATTTACTCAAATTAGGTTATTTGGGGTAATTTGGCATTTTATTTTTAATTAAAGGTCTATTAGATTTTTTTCACCAAAAAAAAAAAAAAAAAAAACATGAATCAAAAGATTATATTGGATTTAATTGAGGGAGAAATAGAACCTGGGTATTTGCTCATTTTGGAAACATAGAACGAGGAATTTATTGATTTCGAAGATAAGGAGGAGAATTGCGAATGACCACAAACATAGAAAGGATAAAAATGTCTTTTCCCCTAATGATTTTATCAAAAAATTTTAACATAAATTTGTACCTAAACATAAACTTGAATTTTAAACATATGAAAGAAAATAGACACTTTTAAAATTCAGTATGTGAGAGAACGCATGGGTGTTCTCAAAAAAGAGATTTGGTTGATTAGGGCACCTCTTTTTTGAGGTAATTGTGTGAAGTTGCCACTTATTTTTTATACCAAAAAAAAAAGAAAAAAAAATACAATTACATGTCCAAAAATACCTCAAATGTTATTAATTGATTATAGAAATACAATTACATCATGGTAGAATAACTTTACAAGGCTTTGGTCTTAATACAATCTATGTAAAAATTAAAAAGCTTTGATCCTAGTTACAATATACCAAAAACAAAAGACAAAACACTAGTCTACTTATCCAAAAAACCTAAGTTCGGGGGCTAGATTATGGAATAGGAAGATGTTAAACACCCATTCCGCCTAGACAGAGTCTGGTCTTCTAAACTCTAATGACCATTATATACCCTTTTGTATGACATTGAATGTTATGTTGTAATACACATAACAAACACTTTACTTGACAAAATTAATTTAAACAAATTAGTCTTATGAATATGCCCTCATCTCAAAGAAAAATCAGATTTGTTTTGTAAGGTTGAGGAAAAAGAAATTTGATTAACAAAAAAATTGGATCTGTTTTTTAAAGGATAAAAAAAAATGGGATTTGGTCCGTAAAAATCAGATCTACTTTGTAAAGGATAAAAAAAGGGGATTTGGTTAATAAAAATCAGATTTTTTTTTTGTAAAGGATAAAAAAATGGGATTTTAGAAGATGATTCATATTCATAATTCAAATCTATTATGCATGCGTCACATATTTATGGAATGACACAAAAAAAAGCCTTAACCTAAATATCAATTCATTCTTTGAAAATTCAATTTCTGCAATTCTATTTAAGAAGAAATTAAACATTTTTAGAAAATTTTTAGATCTGTATTTAATGAAAATGCAGATCTGTTTTGTGACCAGATAAGATTTCAGATCTGTATTTAATGAAAATACAGACCTGTTTTTTACTCGAAAAATTTCAGATCTGTATTTAGTGAAAATACAGATTTGTTTTTGACTCGAAATTTTTTTCAGATATGTAATTAGTGAAAATACAGATCTGTTAATATTTAAAAAAAAGAGTTTTGGTGATTAAAACTTGTTAATCAACTAAAGAACATGTCAAAGAAAATTTCAACTAAACATATAAACATGGCAAATATTAATTATGAACAAGATCATGATTAAATCAAACATATATTAACAAAATTCATGCAATGAACAATCACAACATATTAATTAATAAAAAGAAAAATAAACATAAACATAAACATAAGAATGAAACTAAATACCTCTTGCATGAGCGTACCCTTCAATAGAAGAATATTTTAGAAATCAAAGAAATTTTCACTTATTTGAGGTCTAAAATACTTTACTTACAAAAAAAAGTTCTTAAAGTCAAGGCTTCCAGAATGTCTTTAACGTAAGGGGAGTAGAGAAGTCAAAAAAGAAAGGCTAGAAAGAGGAGTCAGAAAAAGGTGTTGAATGTTGGGAGGCCTCCCCTATTTATAGAGGTTGGGATGCTTGAAAAATAAGTTGAATAAGATCCAAATTGGAACGTGTCCTAATCTCTAAAATTAAAAAAAGATAGGTTTTATCTTAATCAGGAGGTTCCCGGGCCGGGCCACGCATTTGGGCCAATCGACACTTGGGAAGCACCGATTGGCACTTGTCATGTGCCGATTGGCAATTTCCATGTGCCGACAGGCCTACTTGGGTGCTGAGCACCCTTTTCAATTTTGGTTTGATTTGGACTCATTTTTAAGGATTTTTTAGCCGAGAATTGCACCTAGACGCGTTTTTTAATTCATATTCTAAAAATTAGTCCATTTTTCCTGATATTTAGGTCTTTAAAGTAATAATTATCTGATAGATAAATATTCTGAAAAGACTTAATTATCCACAATTTCTTTGTTATCTGATTATCCACTTTATTCTCATGCAAGCAGGCTCATTTCTGACACTAACCAACAACCAATCACAGAATTATTTAATTAATTTTAATTTTTTAATTAATCAGAATTAATTTAAATTAATCATGCATGGTCGATTCCACCCAAACAAAATGCATGTAGATCGTGAAAACTTGATCATGTGATTTCTTTCAATCTGACGGTCCAATTTAGGAATTAGGCATACCGTCGTGACTGTTAGAATTTTAGGATCATTTTTATGATATGCAATGAATGAATTAATGCATGTAATGCAACTATGATTTTCGGATATATGAGTGGTCATTCTAGTTATCTTCCAAGATTAAATTATGGGTGCAAAATTGAGTGTCTACACAGTACATATGTGCTTCTGTAAAAAGATGAAAAAGAAAATAAAAGGAAATAAAATTTTTAATATCTCTTTAAATCTAACTTTTGTACAAAATACAATGAGACTTTCCGTATTTATAGACCACTAATCACAATGATATTTTCTGCATTTATAGACAACCAAATTGTTTGTAAATATTTTTCTTTGGGATCTCTTAGGAAGTTTTTGTGAATTTAAGTTTAGACATTATAATCCAAAGATATATTACTTTATGAATTCCAACATATATTCTATCAAAAAAATGTGTCACTAAATCTTAACTTTAATAGAAAGATTTCCAATTCTTTCTCATGTGCCCTATGTAATGATGAAGTTGAGACGAATAGCCACTTGTTTTGGGAATGTTCTTTGCACAGTCTGTTTGGATGCAAACTCATTTCTGGAATGGTCTTAGGAAACTATATCAAATCAGTTTTATTGATGCAATGGAGGTTGCCTTAAAAAAACTGACTTCTTTGGATTTTGACACTATTTGTATTACATGTTGGATGATTTGGAATTGCAGGAACAAGTTGATCTTTGAGAATAAAATTCCTTCATCCAAGGATTTGTGGGCTCGAGCTAATACTTATTGACATGAATTTTTGGAAGTGCAGCACAGGCATATTCAAGTAGCTAAGCTTCATCCAACAAAGTGGCAGCCCCATGTTTCTGATTCAATCCATAAACTCAACTTGGCAATCTCTCAATCTAAGAAGAGCACCTCTATGGGTTTTGTTTTTGAAAGCTCAATAGTAAAAGTATTATTGCTTGTTTAGACCCCCAATTTTAAACTTATGGCTAAATTGCTTTTACTTTACATATTTAAGTGCAGAACAAGAGTAAATGAAACGCAATAAACCGGAACTACTCTAATGCATAAACATAAGCATTAAACAATAAATGTTAAGCACAAAGAGTAAGGAAAGAGAGATGTAAACGCAAGATAATACCGAGAAGTGTTATCAAAGAGGAAACCGAAGTACTCGGTGAAAAACCTCTCTGCAACCCTCCAAGCCAAAATGATCTGCTAGTGAATAAAGTAGGAGTACAAAGATATCAAAAAGACCATCTAGCGTAATCTACCCACTTTACTTGAACCCTCCGAGTTCTAGCTCCCAACAGATTTCATCGAGTCTTATCTTCACTAGTTATCCGGATCCTGTAATTAGCTCCAAATTGCATCCGCCAATAAATTGCTTCTTCTAATACTTCCCACATGCACCAAAACTACTCTCAACACTTAGATTGAGTGAGGTAAGTGTTTGGGCTAAGAACCTCTCAAAGATTTGTAATTAGAGAGGTAGGAGTGGAGGAAAACTAAGAGAAATTATGTAGATGATTGTGGGTTTACAATCTCTAACTCTCAAATGTATTGCTAGGATTTTCTCTCTGAAAGTCTCCTTACAATTTCGTGGATAATGTGGGCTTATATAATGTGTGTAAAGAAATGAGGAAAATATATTATTTATTTATTTATTTATATATAAATGATTGCATTGCTTAGCGCAACATGCCAAAAGCATTGAGAAGCTTGAGCTAAAGTTGAAGATCAAGCTGCTCTTCTAGCCATCTCTACTACTGCCTCTCATAATTCTAGGCCTCCCATTTTTGAAGGAGATGCAAAAATAGTGATTGAAGCTCTCAATAATCTAGTTACTCCCTTGGGGTGGGATTGCCAATCTATTATCACCAATGGTCTATCGTTAACCCCTTTATTTGAGAATGTTATTTTCTCTTTTGTCCCAAATCTCTTAATGGTTTGACCCATAACCTTAATCATTAGGCTTCTTTTTATATTTCTTGGGAACTCTAACCCATCATCTCTATCCAGTATGAGTTTTTGCTAGTGGCTTTATTTATTTATAAACTACTCTAGCATCCCTTTTAGTTTTCTATTTTGATTAAAGATAGATAATTAGTGAGATTGATTGTGCTCTTAATATCCATGCAAAAGACTTAGCTGAATTGGTGGAAAGCAAGCTTATCTAAGGTAGGGGTGTCGTTGGGTGATCATAAGCTAACAATGGCTGGGAGCTAAATTCATACATGGCCTACGTGGAAACACAAAAGCATATATTGGGTGATAAATATTAGTAACCTGGAACATAGGCCCATGAAGCCTCCTCACAAGGAACATGGAAATTGGCCCAAAATTAGCCGAAAGACAGAGAAGAACTTAAGCTCACCTTTGGACCACGTACCAGCAAACGACATGATTCGGGAATTATCTTAAAGCACCTACTCTGATGATATATATATATATATATATATATATATATATTTTTTTTTTTTTTTTTGGGTAAAAAATTCTAGTCAGTGATAATTTTCCTTATTGTTTGGACATACGATCCAAGACGTGAAAATACTTGCACAATACTTTTACTTGTTATAGCCAATAGTCGTAACAAGTCACTTCAAATTCTATCATATTTATAAAATAAAATAATAAAAAATGTTTAATAGTTCTTAAAAGGATAAATTGCAAATTATATCTTTAAAGTGTGGGAGCGTTAAGATTTTGTATCCTGAAATTTCAAAATTTGAATTTTATCTTCTAAAGTTTGGAATTTACACTCTAATGTTTGAATTTTACTCCTCAAAGTTGGAGAATGTTTGGATTTTACACCTTGAAGTTTCAGAATTTAGAGGTGTAAAATCCAAACACCCCCAAAATTTAGAGGGTAAAATAAAAATTTTAAAACGTCTGGATGTAAAATCTAAACACCTCCAAATTTCAAGGGGTAAAATTTAAATTTTAAAATTTTAAGGTGTAAAATTTAAACACTTTCAAATTTTAACGGTGTAGTTTGCAATTTAATCTTCTTAAAACATTAAAATCCACGTGCATGCAATACGGAATAGCATCAATATGACGATCATATGGGTATAATTGTGGTTAGGCATAAAACTAACATTCAATTCACAATTGAGAACACATAATCCTCTCTCTCTTTTAGCTTTTCGGCACAGCCCCATGCTCTGTCTACTACTTACTGAATCCATATGTCCTATTTAGAATAATTGAAGGCAACTGTTCCCCATCTCTTAACAGCTAGACTGTGCTGCTAAATTCTAGTACTGAGGGGCTTTGATAATTAACACTAATCTCTTGGCGCATGTTACCAATAAATGACCTAGTGGTCCACTGGTATGGTATCATCACCTAGCAGGCTTTTCACCTCTTCGTTAATTCACGTTTATAGTAGTTTTTATGCATGAAATTCTGATTCATTTTGGTTCAATAAGCTCATGAAGAATGGTTTTCTATTGCCTATATGGGTCAAAGACAAATTTGGCATGTAGAAAAAAAAAAAGTTTCGTTGCTTTGGGATTGGGGACTGTTTTTGGGCTTCACAAAAACAGAAGAAGATTGGCTTTTCATAACCCATATGGGTCAAAACTAAAATTTGGCCATTACTTGACAAAGTGACAAGTTAACCAATGAAGTTTAGAGGGGATTCTAGTTATTAACTTAATTAATAAAGTTGTCGACTTGATAACGTAGGCTTGTCATCAAATGGGGCAATAAAGTAGTTGAATTTATGTGTGGCTTTCCAAGATAGCCATATGTTGAAGGCCCCGGGTCCATGGGTTTAATGGACCAATCTCATACTACATGGGCGGGTAGAAATTACAAACAATTGAATATTAAATAGATTATCAAAAAAACTTAATTAATAAAGTTATTATTAACAAATAAGATATTTGAATTGGAGTTTCACGTTAAAGGAAAAATATTTTAATGTATTAGCTAGTCTAATGATAAAAACAATCATTATACTATAAGTTGTTAATTGAATCTTTTATTCATAAATAAAAAAGCCTGGCTTCTAGATTTTTTTCACCAAAAAAAAAAAAAAAAATCATGAATCAAAAGATTCTATTGGATTTAACTGAGGGAGTAATAGAACCTAGGTATTTGCTCATTTTGGAGACACAGAACGAGAAATTTATTGATTTCGAAGATAAGGAGGAGAATTGCGAATGACCACAAACATAGAAAGGATAAAAATGCCTTTTCCCCTAATGATTTTATCAAACATTTTTAACATAAATTTGTATCTAAACATAAACTTGAATTTTAAACATATGGAAGAAAATAGACACTTTTAAAATTCAATATGTGAGATACCGCATGGGTGTGGAGTCGCCACTTATTTTTTACACAATTACATGTCCAAAAATACCTCAAATGTTATTAATTGATTATAGATATACAATTACATCACGGTAGAATAACTTTACAAGTCTTTGGTCCTAATACAATCTATGTAAAAATTATGAAGCTTTGATCCTAGTTACAGTCAACCAAAAACAAAAGATAAAACACTAGTCTACTTATCCAAAAAACCTAAGTTCGGGGACTAGGTTATGGAATGGGAAAGTGATAGGCACCCATTCCGCCCAGACAGAGTTTGGTCTTCTAGACTCTAATAACCATTATATACCCTTTTGTATGACATTGAATGATATGTTGTAATACATGTAACAAACATTTTAATTGACAAAATTAATTTAAACAAATTTGTCTTATGAATATGCCGTCTTCTCAAAGAAAAATCAGATCTATTTTGTAAGGTTGAGAGAAAATGAAATTTGATTAACAAAAAAATCGGTAATTTGTTTTGTAAAGGATAAAAAAAAAGGGATTTGGTCAGTAAAAATCAGATTTGTTTTGTAAAGTATAAAAAAGGAAAAGAAAAAAAAGAAAAAAAGAAAAAGAAAAGGGATTTGGTTAATAAAAATCAAATATGTTTTGTAAATTTGGTTAAATAAAAAAAATGGGATTTTAGAAGAGGATTCATATTCATAATTCAAATCTATTATGCATGCTTCACATATTTATGAAATGACAAAAAAAAAAAAAAAAAAAGCCTTAACCTAAATATCAATTCATTCTTTGAAAATTCAAATTTAGCAATTCTATTTAAGAAGAAAACTTTTTTAGAAAATTTTTAGATCTGTATTTAATGAAAATACAGATCTATTTTGTGACCAAATAAAATTTCAAACCCGTATTTAAGAAAATACAAACCTGTTTTTGACTCGAAAAATTTCAGATCTGTATTTAGTGAAAATACAGATTTGTTTTTGACTCAAAAAAATTTCAAATCTGTATTTAGTGAAAATACAGATCTGTTAATATTTTAGAAAAAGAGTTTTGGTGATTAATTTCAGATTTTGAAGTAAAAAAAGAATTAAAACTTGTTAATCAACTAAAGAACATGTCAAAGAAAATTCCAACTAAACATATAAACATGGCAAATATGAATAATGAACAAGATCATGATTAAATCAAACATACATTAACAAACTTCATGCAATAAACAATCACAACATATTAATTAATAAAAAGAAAAATAAACATAAACATAAACATAAGAATGAAACTAAACTCTTGCATGAGCATACCCTTCAATAGAAGAATATTCTAGAAATTAAAGAAATTTTCACTTCTTTGAGGTCTAAAATACTTTTTTTACAAAAAAAAAAAAAAAAAAAAAAAGTTCTTAAAGCCAAGGCTTCCAGAACGTCTTTAACGTAAAGGGAGCAGAGAAGTCAAAAAAGAAGGGCCAGAATGAGGGGTCAGAAAAAGGTGCTAAATGTTAGGAGGTCTCCCCCCTATTTATAGAGTTTGGGATGCATGAAAAATAAGCAAAATAAGATCATATATGAATTGGAACGTGTCCTTATCTCTAAAAATTCGAAAAAGATATTAGGAGGTTCCCCAGCCAGGCCAAGTATTTGGGCCAATCGACACTTAGGAAGTGCCGATCGGCACTTGCCATGTCCCGATCGGCACTCCAAGAGTGTCGATAGGCCTTCTTGGGTGCTGAGCACCCTTTTCAATTTTGGTTCGATTTGGACCCATTTTTTGAGGATTTTTTTAGCCAAGAATTGCACCTAGACGCGTTTTTAATTCATATTCTAAAAATTAATCCATTTTTCTTGATATTTAGGTCTTTATAGTAATAATTATCTGATCAATAAATATTCTAAAAAGACTTAATTATCCACAATTTTGTTGTTATCTTATTATCCACTTTATTCCCATGCAAGCAGGCTTATTTTTGACACTAACCAACAACCAATCACAGAATTATTTAATTAATTTTAATTTTTTAACCAATCATAATTAAATTAAATTAATCATGCATAGTCGGTTCCACCCAAACAAAATGCATGCAGACCGTGAAAACTTGATCATGTGATTTCTTTCAATTTGACGGTCCGATTTAGGAATTAGGCATATCATTGTGACCATTAGAATCTCAAGATCATTTTTATGATATACAATGAATGAATTAATGCATGTAATACAACTATGATTTTCGGATATATGAGTGGTCATTCTAGTTATCATCCAAGATTAAATTCTGAGTGCAAAATCAAGTGTCTACATAGTACATATGTGCTTGTGTAAAAAAATGAAAAAGAAAATAAAAGGAAATAAAACTTTTCATATTTCTTTAAATCTAACTTTTGTACAAAATACAATGAGACTTTTTGTATTTATAGACCACTAATCACAATGATATTTTCTGCATTTATAGACAACCAAATTGTTTGTACATATTTTTCTTTGGAATCTCTTAGGAAGTTTTTGGGAATTTAAGTTTAGACATTATAATCCAAAGATATATTACTTTATGAATTTCGACATATTTTCTATCAAAAAAATGTATCAATAAATCTGAACTTTAATAGAAAGATTTCCAATTCTTTCTCATCTGCCCTCTATAATGATGAAGTTGGGACGAATAGCCACTTGTTTTGGGAATGTTCGTTTGGATGCAAACTCATTTCTGTAATGGTCTTAGGCAACCATATCATATTAGTTTTATTGATGCAAGGGAGGTTGCCTCAAAAAATCTAACTTCTTCGAATTTTGACACTCTTTGTATTACATGTTGGATGATTTGGAATTGCAGGAACAAGCTGATCTTTGAGAATAAAATTCCTTCATCCAAGGATTTGTGGGCTCGGGCTGATACTTATCGACTTGAATTTTTGGAAGTGCGGCACAGGCAGATTCGGGTAGCTAAGCTTCATACAACAAAGTGGCAGCCCCCAGTTTTTAATTCAATCCATGAACTCAACCTGGCAATCTCTCAATCTAAGAAGAGCACCTCTATGGGTTTTGGTTTTGAAAGCTCGATATTAAAACTATTATGAAAAGCACATTTTAGTCCCTACATTTTTAGGGGATTCCCATTTTAGTCCCTACATTTTATTTTTACCGCTTTTAGTCCCTATCCTGAAAAACGCTTCCCATTTTAGTCCCTGCCGTTACATCAGAAACAGATATTGCTAACGTGGCAAACAGCAAAGTTAAATAATAATAAACTAATGTCCACGTGGCCTAAATTAATAATAAAAAATGTTTTTTAATGCCACGTCAGCATCTAAATTAAAAAAATTAATTTTTTAATTTTAACTAAATAAAAAAAATTAAAAACAGAATTAAAAACTAAAAATCTTATGAATTGAGATCTAAGTGTGCCTTGAACAAGAATAACAAGAACACAAACCCAGATCTAAGAACACAAACCCAGAAATTATTAAAAAAAAAAAAAAAACTAATCAAAGCCAGAAATTCCAATCTCAAAGCCAACCCACAACCACCAAAATAAAACCCACAACAACCCAGGCCAAGAAAATCAACCCACAGCCACAAACCCACTAATCACTATTTCCAAACCCAGCTATAGTAAACCAAAATCTCATCACCCAAAAAGTAATTTTTTTAGACAAAAAAAAGAAAAAAGAAAAAGAAAAAAGTGGAACAACAATGAAAACAACAACAACAACAATAATAATATCTGCACTATGACACTGTAAAATCAGACCGAAAATTATGACAAGCAAATATGAATTAAGAATTACTTCGACATATTCCAACATTTTTTTTTTTTCCCGAGTTAAGATTTTCGAAAAGTGATCTTTCAGTAGAAACGATGCCGATTTCACATGTTCGCGAAATGTGAAGAAATTTTACAAAGAAAAATAGTATTTAAAATTTAAAAAAAGAAAAAGAAAAACCTTGGACTTGAAGTTGGAGGGGTTTAACTGAAGTACTGGAGAAGAGGGTCTGTACAGTGCTTCAAGGAAGGGATGTTAAGATCGGCGCTGGGCAGGCGAGATCGGCGAGGTGGGTAGGCGAGATCAACGAGGTGGGCACTCGCTCCATAGCCTCTGACCCCATACCTCGCCGATCTCGCCTACCCGCCTCGCCGATCTCGCCTGCCCAACGCCGATCTCTCTTCTCCCTTTCATTTTTTTCTTTCTTCCTCCATTCCTCACCGATCTCACCTGAGTTTTTTCTTTCTTTTGCCGATCTCGCCTAAGTTTTTCTTTTGTGGTTGTGGGTTGATTTTCTTGGCCTGGGTTGTTGTGGGTTTTATTTTGGTGGTTGTGGGTTGGCTTTGAGATCGGAATTTCTGGCTTTGATTAGTTTTTATTTATTTATTAATTTCTGGGTTTGTGTTCTTGGATCTGAGTTTGTGTTCTTATTGTTCTTGTTCAAGACACACTTAGATCTCAATTCATAAGATTTTTAGTTTTTAATTTTGTTTTTAATTTAGATCATGACGTGGCATTAAAAAACATTTTTTATTATTAATTTAGGCCACGTGGACATTAGTTTATTATTATTTAACTTTGCCGTTTACCACGTTTGGAATATCCGTTTTTGATGTAACGGCAGGGACTAAAATGGGAAGCGTTTTTCAGGATAGGGACTAAAAGTAGTAAAAATTAAATGTAGGAACTAAAATGGAAATCGCCTAAAAATGTAAGGACTAAAATGTGTTTTTCGCCAACTATTATTGCTTGTTTAGACCCTCAATTTTACACTTATGGCTAAATTGCTTTTACTCTACTTATTTAAGTGCAGAACAAGAGTAAATGAAATGCAATAAACCAGAACTACTCTAGTGCATAAACATAAGCATTAAACAATAAATGTTAAGCACAAAGAGTAAGGAAAGAGAGATGCAAACGCAAGATAACATCGAGACGTGTTATCAAAGAGGAAACTGAAATACTCGGTGAAAAACCTTTCTGCGGTCCTCTAAGTCGAAATGATCTGCTTGTGAATAAAGTTGGAGTACAAAGATAACAAAAAGACCCTCCAGCGTAATCTACCCACTGTACTTGAACCCTCCGAGTTCTAGCTACCAATGGAGTTCATCGAGTCTTATCTTCACTAGTTATCCAGATCCCGTAATTAGCTCCAAATTGCATTTGCCAATCAATGGCTTCTTCCAATGCTTCCCACATGCACCAAAACTTCTCTCAACACTCAAATTGGGTGAGTTAAGTGTTTGGGCTAAGAACCTCTCAAGGACTTGTAATTAGAGAGATAGGAGTGGAGAAAAACTAAGAGAAATTGTGTAGATGATTGTGGGTTTACAATCTCTAACTCTTAAGTGTATTGCTAGGATTTATTCTCTGAAAGTCTCCTTACAATTTCGTGGATAATGTATGCTTACATAGTGTGTGTAAAGAAATGAGGAAAACATTCTTTAAAATCATCCAGGCAGAGAGTTTTGCAAGTCACTCGCGGGTTGACAAAGTCGTGAAGTGACTTGCAAAATACAGTCTAGAAAAAGATTGTTTAGATTCCAACATGTGCTTCTCACGTGGCCTTTCGCGGGTTGTCCACTCGTGAGCTAATCGCGAGCCAGTCGCGAACTTCACTTTTCTTCACAAATCTTCACCAAACTCTCACGCTCAACCCTTACATTAAATCCCACAAATATATAGGGAAAAGATTGACAAAATACAATCAAATTTGACACGAAATTAAAGCCAACAAAGTATAGTTGAAAATCACAACTTTATAGGTTTTCTTATAAGGAACAATAAAGGTGAAGTTCTAGTGGCATCATGTCATCGTTTGCATAAACATTTAAATGCCCTCTACATAGTAGCTTCAGTGATGAGATTGGCACTTTTGTTCTACCAAAATACCAGCTTCTTAAAGGTGATGGTAGAATGTAACTTTGCTGAGTTTTGTGGATCTCTTGAAATTGGATAGAGCCTGCTGTTTAGAAGCTGCCTAGATCATTGAGGACATTAGTTTAATTAGAGATAGTTTTTCTTTTGATAGTATTCCTTACGATGTAATCATGCTGCCTTAGTTTTGGCTAGTGCTACAAAAGAGAATAAGTAGGTCATTGTTTGGTTAGAAGAATGCCCCACTTTCCTCTTCCCCATTGTACAACATGATTTTATTGAATAAAGTTTACTATAGTTTCCTCTTAAAAAAAAAACTTTAAGGTACCCATTAAATTACAATAAATCTTAATACTATACCATTTTAATTATTTTTTTATTAGTAAGATATAAAAATATAAGATTTACCATATCATGAATTTTGTTTACAATGTGGAAGTTGTAAAATTATTTTGAATGAAATCAAATAGGAATGGAAATTAAGAATTTTTTTTTTTTTCCTTTTAGTAAATGAAATATCAATTAAAAATTTAGAAAAGAGAAAAGTGTAACTGGGAAGAAGCTTAAATATTCGTATCATGACATGATATGAGAGAGTGGTATTGTGGCATGAAAGATGTGCAACAAGACTCTTCCACTGGTCACAATTTGCCAATGTGAAATCTAAAAGAGAGAACGAACTATCTCATCTTAGTTTCCTAAATACAATGGAGAAGTTTAAAAAAGAAAATTGGTGGAGCTATGAGGTATCTATGTCACATTAGTCTTGTTTTATGTTAGTAATTTAATTTGTTGGTTGGAACTACATTATGATCTATGGACTATTATAAGAGAAGAGTCAAAAAGATAATTGATGATGCACAAAAATTGCCAGTGAGTTGGTAGTCCTCACATGCACCAATCGAGTATATGAAGAACAAGAGAACAAAGAATCAATAGAGAGCATCGGTGGGGTGCTGACCAAAAACCCTCCAATGGTTAAGTTAGTGGTTGAAGAATCTCTAAAAACTCAAGGATACTAGAACTAGGAGAATTTCCACGTTCCTCAAGTGGTGTAGAGCTGATTGAGATCCCTTGAAAATAGGGACTTTCCTTGTAGAGGAGATTGTGAAGTTAAGGCTTCGAGATCTTAGGGTTTCTAGGAGTGGTGCGCAAGTTATTTCTATGTAAGGGTTTATCAGTGGACATCACATAAGAGCTTCGTGGGGCCCAATGTGTTCGACCGTTAGCAAGCCTAGTCCTTCTTCAAGCACAAGCTTCATCCATCGGGAACCCTCGACTCCCATGTTGTGTACATCACACCCACGCATGAGCCAACCGTCGATCCAAACGGGTGGTGCTCGACGGGTCTCTTATGAGGTGTACATTTGCTGGAAAGTCCGCACCGTCGGGTTTTGGCAAAATGAGGCATTCATAGATGAGTTATCAGTTGAGGCATTTCCACCAGTCAGGTTGAAGAGTTAGACATTTCTTTATGTCGAAAAATATCCCTTTCAATAATTGTGATAAATGTGGTAGAAATATTAAACCTTTTTCTAGATAATAATTTGGTATTCTTGGAGTATAGATAATGTGATACTTCAAAATCAAAATCAATAAAAGTAAACAAATTAATACCAAAATCTAATTGGGCATGACTCCATGTTGTTAGTGGCCTGTAACAAATCTACTTCAAAATCAACTATTGCTAATGCTCTTATAAGTTTTGTTTTTGGGAGTTCTGTTTGTAGGTCATTGCCGAGTAGTTCATTGCACCCAATTGTAAGAATAATGAATCTTTAAAAATTTATGCAATAATATTTAATTTATTAAGAATAATGAATATTTAATCATTTAACCATTTATGTAATAAAAATATATTAATTAATTAATTATATAACCCATTGCATTGCTTAGCGCAACATCCGAAGAGCTTTGAGAAGCTTAAGCCAAAGTTTTGTTTTTGCCTTTTTAAAAAAATCAATTAAAAATTTAGCAATAAGTAAATTAAAAAAATTTAGGAAAAGAAAAGTGTACTTGGGAACTAGCTTACATATTCTTATCCTGACATGAGATGAGAAAGTGGTATTAATTGTGACATGAAAGATGTGCAACAAGATTTTTACAAAAGAGAGAATATACTATCACATCTTAGTTTCCTAAGTAGAATGGAAAATATTTTTTTATAAAATTTCTGGTTGAGTCATGAGGTAATTAGGCTCCGTTTAAATACAGTTGAAAAATAAAAACTGAAATTGAAAACTGAAAAATGCTGTAGTAAAATAATTTTTAAATGTGTGAATAGTACCGTAAGACCCATTTTTAATGAAAAAATTGCTGAAAAGTGTAGTTTGTAGAACCTATGAATAATTCACGAGAATACTATTCATAGAAGAAAAGCCAAAAAGTCAGGCTGGGAAGCGCAAAACGCGCTTCCCAAATGCACTCTATGTCACATTAGTCTTGTTTTTTTTTTTCTTTTTTTTGTAAATAATTTATTTTGTTGGTTGGAACAATATTATGAACTGTGGTCTATTATTAGAGAAGAGCCAAAAAGATAATTTTCGTGAGACGTGAGTAGAAATATTAATAATTTTTTTAGAAAATAATTAAGTATTCTTGGAGCATATATGTTGTCATACTTCAAAATCAAAATCAACAAAAGTAAACCAACTAATACAAAAATCTAATTGGGCATGCCTCCATGTTATTAGTGGTCTATCACAAATCTACTTCAAAATCAACTGCTGCTAATACTTTTATAAGTTTCGTTTTTTTTGGGAGTTTCGTTTATAGGTCATTGTATGGTAGTTCACCCAACTGTAAGAATAATGAATCTATTAAAAATTTATGTAACAAAATTTTATCTATTAAGAATAATGAATGTTTAACCATTTATGTAATAAAAAATATATTAATTATTTATTTATTTCTATATAAATCATTGCATTGCTTAGCGCAACATGCCTAAAGCATTGAGAAGCTTAAGCTAAAGTTGAAGATCAAGCTACTCTTCTAGCCATCTCTACTACTGCCTCTCATAATTGTAGGCCTCCCATTTTTGAAGGAGATGCAAAAATAGTGATTGAACTAAGCTCTCAATAATCTAGTTACTCCCTTGGGGTGGGATTGCCAATCTATTATCACCAATGCTCTATCGTTAACCCCTTTATTTGAGAACATTATTTTCTCTTTTGTCCCAAATCTCTTAATGGTTTGACCCATAACCTTAATCATTAGGCTTCTTTTTATATTTTTTGGGAACCCTAACCTATCAACTCTATCCAGTATGAGTTTCTGCTAGTGACTTTATTTATTTATAAACTACTCTAGCATCCCTTTTAGTTTTCTATTTTGATTAAAGATAGATAATTAGTGAGATTGATTGTGCTCTTAATATCCATGCAAAAGACTTAGCTGAATTGGTGGAAAGCAAGCTTATCTAAGGTAGGGGTGTCGTTGGGTGATCATAAGCTAACAATGGCTGGGAGCTAAATTCATATATGGCCTACGTGGAATGGAAACACAAAAGCATATATTGGGTGATAAATATTAGTAACCTGGAACATAGGCCCATGAAGCCTCACAAGGAACATGGAAATCGGGCCTAAATTAGCCGAAAGACAAAGAGGAACTTGTGCCCACCTTTGGACCACGTACCAGCAAAACGACATGATTCGGGAATTATCATAAAGCACCTACTCTGATGAATTTTTATTTTATTTTTTGGTAAAAAATTCTAGTCAGTGATAATATTCCTTATTGTTTTGGACATACGATCCAAGACGTGAAAATACTTGCACAATACTTTTATTAGTTATAGCTAAAAGTTAGACTATAACAAGTCACTTCAAATTCTACCATATTTATAAAATAAAATAATAAAAAATATTTAATAGTTCTTAAAAGGATAAATTGTAAATTATATCTCTAAAGTTTGGGAATGTTTAGATTTTACATTCTGAAGTTTCAGAATTTGAATTTTACACTCCTAAATTTAGAGAGTAAAACTCAAATTTTAAAAGTGTTTGGATTTTACTTTCTAAAGTTTGAATAGGTTTGGATTTTATACCTTGAAATTTTAAAATTTGGAGGTGTAAAATCTAAACACCCCAAAAATTTAGGGGTTAGAATCAAAATTCTGAAACGTCGGGATGTAAAATCCAAACACTTTCAAACTTTAAGGGGTAAAATTTAAATTTTGAAATTTCAAAGTGTAAAATCTAAACACCTCTAAATTTTAAGGGTATAGTTTGCAATTTACTGATTTTAAAACATTAAAATCCACGTGAATGCAATACGGAATAGCATCAATATGACGATCATATGGGTATAATTGTGGTTAGGCATAAAAGTAACATTCAATTCACAATTGAGAACACATAATCCTCTGTCTCTCTTTTAGCTTTTCGGCACAGCCCCATGCTGTCTACTACTTACTGAATCCATATGTCCTATGTAGAATAATTGGAGGCAACTGTCCCCCGTCTCTTAACAGCTAGACTGTGCTGCTAAATTCTAGTACTGGGGGGCTTTGATAATTAACACTAATCTCTTGGCGCATGTTACCAATAAATGACCTTGTGCTCCACTGGTATGGTATCATCACCTTGCAGGCTTTTCACCTCTTCGTTAATGCACGTTTATAGTATGCATGAAATTCTGATTCATTTTGGTTCAATAAGCTCATGAAGAATGGTTTTCTATTGCCTATATGGGTCAAAGACAAATTTGGCATGTAGAAAAAAAAAAGTTTTGTTGCTTTGGGTTTGGGGACTGTTTTTGAGCTTTACAAAAACAGAAGAAGATTGGCTTTTCATAACCCATATGTGTCAAAACTAAAATTTGGCCATTACTTGACAAAGTGACAAGTTCACCAATGAAGTTTAGAGGGGATTCTAGTTATTAACTTAATTAATAAAGTTGTTGACACGATAACGTAGGCTTGTCATCAAATGGGGCATTAAAGTGGTTGAATTTATGTGTGACTTTCCAAGACAGCCATATGTTGAAGGCCCCTAGTCCATGGGTTTAATGAACCAACCTCATACTACATGAGCGGGTAGAAATTACAAACAATTGAATATTAAATAGATTATCAAAAAAACTTAATTAATAAAGTTATTATTAACAAATAAGATATTTGAATTGGAGTTTCACGTTAAAGGAAAAATATTTTAATGTATTAGCTAGTCTAATGATAAAAACAATCATTATACTATAAGTTGTTAAATTCTATTGAATCTTTTATTAATAAGTAAAAAAGCCTGGCTTCTAGATTTTTTTCACCAAAAAAAAAAAAAAAATCATGAATCAAAAGATTCTATTGGATTTAACTGAGGGAGTAACAGAACCTGGGTATTTTGCTCATTTTGAAAACATAGAATGAGAAATTTATTGATTTCGAAGATAAGGAGGAGAATTGGGAATGACCACAAACATAGAAAGGATAAAATGCCTTTTCGCCTAATGATTTTATCAAACATTTTTAACATAAATTTGTACCTAAACATAAACTTGAATTTTAAACATATGAAAGAAAATAGACACTTTTAAAATTCAGTATGTGAGAGACCGCAGGGGTGTTCTCAAAAAAGAGATTCGGGTGATTAGGGCACCCCTCTTTGGGGGTAATTGTGTGGAGTCGCCACTTAGTTTTTACACAATTACATGTCCAAAAATACCTCAAATGTTATTAATTGATTATAGAAATACAATTACATCATGGTAGAATAACTTTACAAGTCTTTGGTCCTAATACAATCTATGTAAAAATTACGAGGTTTTGATCCTAGTTACAATCAACCAAAACCAAAAGACAAAACACTAGTCTACTTATCCAGAAAACCTAAATTTGGGGACTAGGTTATGGAATGGGAAAGTGTTAGGCACCTATTCCGCCCAGATAGAGTCTGGTCTTCTAGATTCTAATATCCATTATATACCCTTTTGTATGACATTGAATGATATGTTGTAATACATGTAACAAACATTTTAATTGACAAAATTAATTTAAACAAATTCGTCTTATTAATATGTTGTCTTCTCAAAGAAAAATCAGATCTATTTTGTAAGGTTGAGAGAAAATGAAAATTGATTAACAAAAAAATCGGATTTGTTTTGTAAAGGATAAAAAAAAAAAAAAGAAAAAAAAAAGAGATTTGGTTAATAAAAATCAGATATGTTTTGTAAAGGATCAAAAATGGGATTTTAGAAGAGGATTCATATTCATAATTCAAATCTATTATGCATGCATCACATATTTATGGAATGACCAAAAAAAGAAAAAGAAAAGCCTTAACCTAAATATCAATTCATTCTTTGAAAATTCAAATTCAGCAATTCTATTTAAGAAGAAAACTTTTTTAGAAAATTTTTAGATTTGTATTTAATGAAAATATAGATCTATTTTGTGTCCAGAAAAAATTTCAAACCCGTATTTAATGAAAATACAAACCTGTTTTTGACTCGAAAAATTTCAGATCTGTATTTAGTGAAAATACAGATTTGTTTTTGACTCAAAAAAAATTTTCGAATATGTATTTAGTGAAAATACAGATCTGTTAATATTTAAAAAAAAAAAAGAGTTTTGGTGATTAATTTCAGATTTTCAAGTAAAAAAAGAATTAAAACTTGTAAATCAACTAAAGAACATGTCAAAGAAATTTCCAACTAAACATATAAACATGGCAAATATGAATAATGAACAAGATCATGATTAAATCAAACATATATTAACAAACTTCATGCAATAATTCCACACATGACACTCATTACACTCCTAGGTTTTTTTTTTTTTTTTTTTGTGATTGAAAAATGTAATAATTCCAAATTATAATAAATGCTCTAAATTAATCCTTACCCAAAAAATAGAAGAGCCTCTGAGCACGCGCGTGAGCGCGTGCTCAGAGGCTAGTATTCCGTAATTATTATCCATTTTTCCCCAAAAAAAAAAAATTATGCAGCAATCAACGTGTTATTGATTGGGAGATAATGCAATAATTTAGTATTAGCCTTTAGGGGGAGGAAAAAAAAGATCATCTAAATAAATCTTATAAATAGTGCATATATTGAAAATGCATAATAAAACTGTAACAATAAGACTAAATACAAAATACATGTGATGACCTTGCCTAAAGCAATTATGATAAAACTGTAAAATAATGCACTACATCTGAAACATGGAATAGGTGAACTTATTAATATTATGACGACTACGGTGGAGAAGTTGGTGGAGCAATGCTATTTGTTTCACATTGTAATTGCTTTCCAGCAGCATTTGCCATGAACCTATGATACAAAATGTGTTAGTTTGTGTTATTAATAGAGACTTTAAAACGTACAATAATGATAAGCACTATAAATATCATGCATAAACTTGTAAAATGAAATATTTGAACTGACCTTGTGATGATATTGCATAGCTCCATGTATGTGAAATGGTCTACTTCAGCTTGGGACTTGAAGAACTATCATTTAATTACCAAAATTTAAAAAAAAATTAATTTAAAAACTATATAATTTTTTTTTTAAGTAGACGTGGTAATGTTTTGTACCTGCTTTATTATCGCATCGTCCTTGACTCTCATTTTCTGTTTGTCTTTACTGTTTTTGGTGTTGAAGATTGCATCGTCCTTGATTTTTTTTGTTCGTATCTTTTTTTGCTCTTTGATGTTGGAAACCACATTGTCCTTGATTTTCATTCTCCGTTTGTCTTTGTTGGCATGAGTGTTAGAGATCACATCGTCCTTCATTTTTCCTTTGTCTTTATTCTTATGGATGTTGGAAACTTCATTGCTCTTGACAGCGATTTGTTGTTTGTCTTTGTTCTTGGTCCTTGAAAATGAAGGAAAAAAAATGTTTGTATATTAAACTTATCAATTAGTTATTTTCCTATTTTAAAAAATAGCATAACAAACCTTTCCAATTCTTGTGACTCTAAAACTCGTTTCACTTCTCTCCAAAGCTCTTTTTTGTCAACTCGAACAGTGAATCCCCAACCAGGTGAATAAATTTGCAATTTTCGAACCTAACCCATTCGTAACATGACATTTTGAATATTAATTTTGATAAAACAATAGAAAGGATACTGATTAAAGATATCATTAGAAAGAAATATACCTTGTTATCAATGGCCTCCATGTTCGATATTGACTGATCATCCTTCCACTTCTCCCAATGAGCAGTAGGAACAGCATGCACTCCATTATTTAGCATAGTGGACTCAATCCTCACATTTGAGTTAGGCATCCTTCCTGTTACCAATTAATTGTATACATAAAAAACTTCAAATAATGAAATATTAAAATGAAGATAGCATAACCATTAAAATTTGTAAATTATTAAAATAAATCTATATGTAAGACAGTTCTTTTCAATTGTTAATTAATACCTATGATGAAGGGAACAAAACATCTTTATACACAATATTTCTTGTGTGAACACCTTCCTCCTCAGGTATTCTGCCTTTTTGCACCAATAGTTTTGTAGTGGATTGGGAGACTCCCCTTGACAATGCCACATATAAGTGGCCATGACTAAAAACATGACCAGGAAGATAAATTCCAACAGTTGGAATTGTCTGACCTTGCGCTTTGTTTATTGTGAGTGCAAAGCTTAAACGTACAGGAAATTGTCGTCTGATCATTACAAATGGCAGGTGTACATTTTCTGTTGTCTTCAAAGGGATTCTTGGCAAAAAAATGCGTGTACCCACATATTGTCCAGTCAAAATTTCAACATCAATTACGTTGTTAAAACATCCACGGCATATCAATCTTGTACCATTACATAATCCGGCTTTTGGATCTATATTGCACAACAACATAATTGGAGCACCCTTTTTTAGCCGTAATATATTTGGTGGTAAACCCCCTGGAGATATAGAATTTAGGAATTCTTGTTGATATAGATGTTGTGTATCTCCTTCAACCTCATCAAAAGAATGTAATGTAAACTCATCTCCTGGAAACTCAGAAATTATCTTTGCATTAAGTTGTTCAACATCATCATTTATAGGTGTTAGCAAAGCCCTATCAACCATATACCTTGCATCATTGACATGGTCTTATAAATTTGGAAAAACTTGATAAATCAAGTTGTATATAGAATGCTGACCCTCCCATTGCATTGCCATTGAAGGGGGTAGTTTAATCAAATCATCAATTATATATGGTTCATTCCCATCACCAATGTGTTGTATGTACTCAGCAAACTCTTCATCATTGCTAGACCTCATATTCTGCTTCAAATGTAACACTTTGACATCTTTCCATAATGGGGACTTGACTATGCATGCATCAATCATTTCTGCCTTTGTACCCTTTGGAACAATCGGAAGTACTTGACGAAAATCTCCACCCAAAATTAGCACCTTCCCACCAAAAGGTAAATTTACTTCCATAATATCTCTAAATGTTCTATCTAAAGATTCGAGTGCACGTCGATTTACCATTGGGGCTTCATCCCAAATTATTATGGTGGCACGTCTAATAAGCTCAGCTAAGTCTGATTGTTTACTTATTGAGCAAGTAGATGAAGCATCTAGAGTTAAAAGAATCTTAAACCTGGAATGCGCTGTTCTTCCACCAGGGAGTAATGTTGTTGCTATGCCAGATGTAGCTGTGGCAATTGCAATGTGATCAGCTTTTCTCAAGGCTGCCAATATTGTGCGATACAAAAATGTTTTCCCAGTTCCCCCTGGCCCATCGACGAAGAATATCATGCTTTCGTTACGATCAATAACTGTCATGATTGTCTCATATGCAAGTCTCTGGTCGTTATTCAACTTCTCAATTAAAGTGAATTCTTCATCTATATTAGGAATAGTTAGCTCATCTTGTATGAGTCTTGGTATAGTTGAATCATTGTCACATTCTCCAGTTAAAATCGGCAAATCATACTCTGTAATATGTTTTCCATGTTGCAAGAGTAATGCCTCTAAATCATTGAGAAGTTTATTTGTACGAAGTGTCTCTGTTGTAACAGATGTTGATGGGTAATCTTCTATCATATATGGATAGAACTCATTCCACAATTCTCTTACTCCAATTGGTAAACAAAATACCAATATTGTTGGGAACAATCTTCTTAAAGCTGACGGCATTCGAATGTCTCTTGCCTCAAGTAGACATTGTCGTATGCTGTTATCATTCTCTAGTAAACCCCTATGTTCAGCTGCTTGTTTAAAAGTTGGATAGGTTATCCCATTCACAGTCAATAAATTGTCAAATCCTGTTGGCCCCTTGACATGATTAAGAAGAACACGCAAATTGAACTTCTCTCCATCAAATGGTGAAACAGTATATACCCTGCCCACTACTTTTTTATGAGATCTTCTTTGAGTCCATGTTTTGTTTTTATAATCCCAACAATAATGCTCAGGGAACTCTCTATATAGATAATTTCGTGCATCATGATCAATCGTATTCATATAAAAAAATTCAGTGAGCATTGTCTTTTTACTTCGCTCCAAAACATTAGCAATTGGTTCATGTGGTCTAAAATGTACCTGTTGTCTATCTGGAAGATGAATTTGCAAACGAAAAACGGCAGGGTACATTCGATACATAGGGAAAGAAAATATCTTCCAACATGCCTCTGGAGCACATACCCATCTTGCATCAACGTACTGTTGGACCTCATCATAATTTGGGCCTGGTCTAACTTCCATAGAGACACGATCTGGGCCTTTATACACATATTTGTATAAGTACTTTACACTCTTGATACTGCAACATATTTCAACATTAATATGACAATTATATTTTAGCAGTAATCAAGGATTATATGGAACAACCCAAGTATTGTCTACCATAATCCTGCAATAATCATTTAATGGCACGGGATTATTAGTATCATATCGTTTGTAAACAGGATATGAGTCATTGCCTTGGTAGGTTTCTGGCGAGAAAGGCTTTGGGTATCCTTTTTTACATCGCCCATTTTTCATACATGGTGATCTTGGATTTTGTACTCCGCAAGGACCATGTATCATATGTTTCAGTACAGCTTTATGTAACTGAGATTGTTCCTCCTTACACGATATTTCTACTTTAACAACTCGATCGTAATCCTCTGGATTATGCAATTTATCATCTTCGTCGAGAATTATAAGCATGTGTGCATGTGGTAAACCCCTTTTTTGGAACTCAAAGACTTGCACATATACAATAACTCTTCCGAGAACCCCTTTAACCACAATATCATCTTTCAATTCTTCAAATTTTGATTTGAAAACTCTTGAAAGCAAGTCTGGACGATCTTGTGCGGTTTGTGCGGGTAAAAGCTCATTTTGGATTTCTTCCCATCCTGGATTACACGTCATTGTGATGAATAAATCTGGTTTCCCAAACTTTTGAACCAATGACATTGCATCTTGAAATCGTTGGATCATATTGCGTGGGCTTCCCACAAATGATGAAGGTAGAATGGTTCTATGTCCAACATTTCCTAAATATAAGGTGAAAAAGCTGGGTCATTAATAAATATTCCTACCAATTTGCCATTAATAAGATAATGTAAATTTCAAGTGTAAAATTTATATTACCAGTATCACTCTCTCCTTCATGGAAAGCATCTTGTAGGCCTTGGTACAGATCTGCCCTAATAGAATCTTGATTGTGCTCAAACCACCTAAGCTTGTGTGTTTCAATTTTTACATAATTATCAACAACATACTGTTGTGAAAGGCGTCCTCCATACCAAATCATTGATAGAGCATCGTCGCGAATCTTGGACATTAGTAAAAATAAATGTAGGTTCAGTTATTTTATAGTGTAAGTGGCATTTTGAAGTAAAAAAAATTGAAAATAATAAAACTGTTACCTGAAAGATGAATGCATAATACTCACGACATGACACTTTATTTCTATTAGTGTCGCATGTATTGATATCCCATCCATATGTTCCAAATGGTAAAAGTATTAGGTACTGCAATGGATCATAATATCCTGCTGTATCTTGAACATTGATCAGATTACCACCAAATGTTTGAACCAAAATTTCTCTACCACTTAAATGACCAGCTTCTTCTCCTCCTACAATAATAGCTGCCACTTAGGAAGCACTGGGAAGGCAATATTGAGGTTGGTTTAAAGGTTGTTCTTTAATCAAAAGTTTACATTGATGTAAATTTGGACTTCGAGATAGTTGACGAAATTTCTCCACAAATGGGTTATGCATGTCTAAGATCCTTTGAATAAGTTGCACAATATCTTCATGAGCTTCTACAGATTGAGACATTTTGCGTTGTATTTCAAGACCAGTGTCGTAGATATATAATTGTAGATGCCGTACACTTAGAGGTGTATGTGGTAAAAGACTACCAATTCTATGATAGATGGCACCTTGGGCCCGAAATGTATATATTCCTCGACTATTCAAGGCCATGGTTTCATCTACGTGCACTCCCATTGAGGTAAATGCAAACATGTTGTTGTAAAACCGTATATATTGCCTGAAATGTCTGCCCCGTGGTGTTTGCTCACAAATGAGCTCCCTAAATTCAGCACAAATTGGTATGTTGATAAACATAAACATAAGAATGAAACTAAACTCTTGCATGAGCATACCCTTCAATAGAAGAATATTTTAGAAATTAAAGAAATTTTCACTTCTTTGAGGTCTAAAATACTTTATTTACCAAAAAAAAAAAAAAAAAAAAGTTCTTAAAGCCAAGGCTTCCAAAACGTCTTTAATGTAAGGGGAGCGGAGAAGTCAAAAAAGAAGGGTCAGAAAAAGGGGTCAGAACAAGGTGCTAAATGTTGGGAGGTCTCCCCCCAATTTATAAAGTTTGGGATGCATGAAAAATAAGCTGAATAAGATCATGTATGAATTGGAACGTGTCCTTATCTCTAAAAATTCGAAAAAGATAGGTTTTTTTCTTAATTAGGAGGTTCCTAGACCGGGCCAAGTATTTGGGCCAATCGACACTTGGGAAGTGCCGATCAGCACTTGCCATGTCCCGATCAGCACTCCAAGAGTGTTGATAGGCCTTCTTGGGTGCTGAGCACCCTTTTTAATTTTGGTTTGATTTGGACCCATTTTTTGAGGATTTTTTAGCCAAGAATTGCACCTAGATGCGTTTTTAATTCATATTCTAAAAATTAATCCATTTTTCTTGATATTTAGGTCTTTATAGTAATAATCATCTGATAGATAAATATTCTAAAAAGACTCAATTATCCACAATTTTGTTGTTATCTTATTATCCACTTTATTCCCATGCAAGCAAGCTTATTTCTAATACTAACCAACAACCAATCACAGAATTATTTAATTAATTTTAATTTTTTAACCAATCATAATTAAATTAAATTAATCATGCATGGTCGGTTCCACCCAAACAAAATGCATGCAGACCGTGAAAACTTGATCATGTGATTTCTTTCAATTTGACGATCCGATTTAGGAATTAGGCATACTGTCGTGACCGTTAGAATCTCAAGATCATTTTTATGATATGCAATGAATGAATTAATGCATGTTATACAACTATGATTTTCGGATATATGAGTGGTCATTCTAGTTATCATCCAAGATTAAATTATGAGTGCAAAATCAAGTGTCTACATAGTACATATGTGCTTGTGTAAAAAAAATGAAAAAGAAAATAAAAGGAAATAAAACTTTACATATTTCTTTAAATCTAACTTTTGTACAAAATACAACGAGACTTTTTGTATTTATAGACCACTAATCGCAATGATATTTTCTGCATTTATAGACAACCAAATTGTTTGTAAATATTTTTCTTTGGAATCTCTTAGGAAGTTTTTGGGACTTTAAGTCTAGACATTATAATCCAAAGATATATTACTTTATGAATTTCGACATATTTTCTATCAAAAAAATGTATCAATAAATCATAACTTTAATAGAAAGATTTCCAATTCTTTCTCATGTGCATAATGATGAAGTTGGGACGAATAGCCACTTGTTTTGGGAATGTTCTTTTTCACAGTTTGTTTGGATGCAAACTCATTTCTGTAATGGTCTTAGGCAATCATATCAAATTAGTTTTATTGATGCAAGGGAGGTTGCCTCAAAAAATCTGACTTCTTTGGATTTTGACACTCTTTGTATTACATGTTGGATGATTTGGAATTGCAGGAACAAGCTGATCTTCGAGAATAAAATTCCTTCATCCAAGGATTTGTGGGCTTGGGCTGATACTTATCGACTTGAATTTTTGGAAGTGTAGCACCGGCAAATTCGGGTAGCTAAGCTTCATACAACAAAGTGGCAGCCCCTAGTTTCTAATTCAATCCATAAACTCAACTTTGCAATCTCTCAATCTAAGAAGAGCACCTCTATGGGTTTTGGTTTTGAAAGCTCAATAGTAAAACTATTATTGCTTGTTTAGACCCTCAATTTTACACTTATGGCTAAATTGCTTTTACTCTACTTATTTAAGTGCAGAACAAGAGTAAATGAAATGCAATAAACCAGAACTACTCTAGTGCATAAACATAAGTATTAAACAATAAATGTTAAGCACAAAGAGTAAGGAAAGAGAGATGTAAACGCAAGATAACACCGAGACGTATTATTAAAGAGGAAACTGAAATACTCGGTGAAAAACCTTTCTACGGTCCTCTAAGCTGAAATGATCTATTAGTGAATAAAGTTGGAGTATAAGGATATCAAAAAGAACCTCCAGCGTAATCTACCCACTGTACTTGAACCCTCCGAGTTCTAGCTTCCAATGGACTTCATCGAGTCTTGTCTTCACTAGTTATCTGGGTCCCGTAATTAGCTCCAAATTGCATCCGCCAATCAATGGCTTCTTCCAATGCTTCCCACATGTATCAAAACTTCTCTCAACACTCAAATTGGGTGAGTTAAGTGTTTGGGCTAAGAACCTCTCAAGGATTTGTAATTAGAGAGATAGGAGTGGAGAAAAACTAAGAGAAATTGTGTAGATGATTGTGGGTTTACAATCTCTAACTCTTAAGTGTATTTCTAGGATTTTCTCTCTGAAAATCTCCTTACAATTTCGTGGATAATGTATGCTTATATAGTGTGTGTAAAGAAATGAGGAAAACATTCTTTAAAATCATCCAGGCAGAGAGTTTCGTAAGTCACTTGCGGGTTGACAAAGTCGCAAAGTGACTTGCAAAATACAGTCTAGAAAAAGATTATTTAGATTCCAGCATGTGCTTTTCACGTGACTTTTCACAGGTTGTCCACTCGTGAGCTAGTCACGAACATCACTTTTCTTCACAAATCTTCACCAAACTCTCACTGTCAACCCTTACATTAAATCCCACAAATATATAGGGAAAAGATTGACAAAATACAATCAAATTTGACACGAAATTAAAGCCAACAAAGCATAGTTGAAAATCACAACTTTATAGGTTTTCTTATAAGGTACAATAAAGGTGAAGTTCTAGTGGCATCATGTCATCATTTGCATAAACATTTAAATCCCCTCTACATAGCAGCTTCAGTGATGAGATTGGCACTTTTGTTCTACCAAAATACCAGCTTCTTAAAGGTGATGGTAGAATGTAACTTTGCTGAGTTTTGTGGATCTCTTGAAATCGGATAGAGCCTACTGTTTAGAAGCTACCTAGATCATTGAGGACATTAGTTTAATTAGAGATAGCTTTTCTTTTGATAGTATACCTTACGATGTAATCATGCTACCTTAGTTTTGGCTAGTGCTATCAAAGAGAATGAGTAGGTCATTGTTTGGTTAGAAGAATGCCCCACTTTCCTCTTCCCCATTGTACAATGTGATTTTATTGAATAAAGTTTACTATCATTTTCTCTTAAAAAAAATAATAATAAAAAAACTTTAAGGTACCCAAATTATAAAATTAAATTACAATAAATCTTAATTTTATACCATTTTAATTATTTGTTTTATTAGTAAGATATAAAAATATAAGATTTACCATATCATGAATTTTGTTTACAATGTGGAAGTTGTAAAATTATTTTGAATGAAATCAAATAGGAATGGAAATTAAGAATTTTTTTTTTCCTTTTAGTAAATGAAATATAAATTAAAAATTAGGAAAGAGAAAAGTGTAACTGGGAAGAAGCTTAAATATTCGTATCATGACATGATATGAGAGAGTGGTATTGTGGCATGAAAGACGTGCAACAAGACTCTTCCATTGGTCACAATTTGCCAATGTGAAATCTAAAAGAGAGAATGAACTATCTCATCTTAGTTTCCTAAATACAATGGAGAAGTTTAAAAAAGAAAATTGGTGGAGCTATGAGGTAACTATGTCACATTAGTCTTGTATTATGTTAGTAATTTAATTTGATGGTTGGAACTACATTATGATCTATGGACTATTATAAGAGAAGAGTCAAAAAGATAATTGATGATGCACAAAAATTGTCAGTGAGTTGGTAGTCCTCACATGCACCAATGGAGTATATGAAGAACAAGAGAACAAAGAATCAACAGAGAGCATCAGTGGGGTGCTGACCAAAAACGCTCCGATGGTTAAGTTAGTGGCTGAAGAATCTCTAAAAACTCAAGGATACTAGAACTAGGAGAATTCCCACGTTCCTCGAGTGGTGTAGAGCTGATTGAGATCCCTTGAAAATAGGGACTTTCCTTGTAGAGGAGATTGTGAAGTTAAGGCTTCGAGATTTTAGGGATTTTGGGAGTGGTGCGCAAGTTATTTTCATGTAGGGGTTTATGAGTGGACATCACGTAAGAGCTTCATGGGGCCCAACGTGTTCGACCGTTAGCATGCATGGTCCTTCTTCAGGCATAAGCTTCATTCGTCGGGTCCAACAAGACTTTTCCAAAAGAGAGAATATACCATCACATCTTAGTTTCCTAAGTACAATGGAAAGTATTTTTTTATAAAATTTTTGGTTGAGTCATGAGATAACAATGTCACATTAGTCTTTTTTTTTTCTTTTTTTGTAAATAATTTAATTTGTTGGTTGGAACAATATTATGAAGTATGCATGGTCTATTATTAGAGAAGAGTCAAAAAGATAATTTTCGTGTGACGTGCAGTAGAAATATTAGTAATTTTTTTAGAAAATAATTAAGTATTCTTGGAGCATATATGTTGTTATACTTCAAAATCAAAATCAATAAAAGTAAACCAACTAATACAAAAATCTAATTGGGCATGCCTCCATGTTATTAGTGGTCTATCACAAATCTACTTCAAAATCAACTGCTGCTAATACTTTTATAAGTTTCGTTTTTTTGGGAGTTTCGTTTATAGGTCATTGTATGGTAGTTCACCCAAATGTAAGAATAATGAATCTATTAAAAATTTATGTAACAAAATTTTATCTATTAAGAATAATGAATATTTAACCATTTATGTAATAAAAAATATATTAATTATTTATTTATTTCTATATAAATCCTAAAGCATTGAGAAGCTTAAGCTAAAGTTGAAGATCAAGCTGCTCTTCTAGCCATCTCTACTACTGCCTCTCATAATTGTAGGCCTTCCATTTTTGAAGGAGATGCAAAAATAGTGACTGAAGCTCTCAATAATGTAGTTACTCCCTTGGGGTGGGATTGCCAATCTATTATCACCAATGCTCTATCGTTAACCCCTTTATTTGAGAACATTATTTTCTCTTTTGTCCCAAATCTATTAATGGTTTGACCCATAACCTTAATCATTAGGCTTCTTTTTAAATTTTTTGGGAACCCTAACCTATCAACTCTATCCAGTATGAGTTTCTGCTAGTGGCTTTATTTATTTATAAAGTGCTCTAGCATCCCTTTTAGTTTTCTATTTTGATTAAACATAGATAATTAGTGAGATTGATTGTGCTCTTAATGTCCATGCAAAAGGCTTAGCTGAATTGGTGGAAAGCAAGCCTATCCAAGGTAGGGGTGTCGTTGGGTGATCATAAGCTAACAATGGCTGGGAGCTAAATTCATACATGGCCTACGTGGAAACACAAGCATATATTGGGTGATAAATATTAGTAACCTGGATCATAGGCCCATGAAGCCTCACAAGGAACATGGAAATTGGGCCAAAATTAGCCCAAAGACAAGGAGGAACATATGCCCACCTTTGGACCACGTACCAGCAAAACGACATGATCGGGACTTATCATAAAGCACCTACTCTGATTATTTTATTTTATTTTTTTGGTAAAAAATTCTAGTCAGTGATAATATTCCTTATTGTTCGGACATACGATCCAAGCCGTGAAAATACTTGTACAATACTTTTACTTGTTATAGCTAATAGTTAGACTATAACAAGTCACTCCAAATTCTACCATATTTATAAAATAAAATAATAAAAAATGTTTAATAGTTCTTAAAAGGATAAATTGTAAATTATATCTCTAAAGTTTGGGACTGTTAGATTTTATATTCTGAAATTTCAGAATTTGAAGTTTACACTCCCAAATTTAGAGAGTAAAATCCAAATTTTAAGGGGGTTTGGATTTTACTTTCTAAAGTTTGAGAATGTTTGGATTTTATAGCTTAAAGTTTTAGAATTTAGAGGTGTAAAATCTAAACACATCCAAAATTTAGGGTTTAGAATCAAAATTCTGAAACATGGGGATGTAAAATCCAAATACTCCCAAACTTCAGGGGGTAAAATTTAAATTTTGAAATTTCAAAGTGTAATATCCAAATACTTCAAAATTTTAAGAGTGTAGTTTGCAATTTACCGTTTTTAAAACATTAAAATCCACGTGAATGCAATACGGAATAGCATCAATATGTCGATCATATGGGTATAATTGTGGTTAGGCATAAAAGTAACATTCAATTCACAATTGAGAACACATAATCCTGTCTCTCTTTTAGCTTTTCGGCACAGCCCCATGCACTGTCTACTACTTACTGAATCCATATGTCCTATTTAGAATGATTGGAGGCAACTGTTCCCCATCTCTTAACAGCTAGACTGTGCTGCTAAATTCTAGTACTGGGGGGCTTTGATAATTAACACTAATCTCTTGGCGCATGTTACCAATAAATGACCTTGTGGTCCACTGGTATGGTATCATCACCTTGCAGGCTTTTCACCTCTTCGTTAATGCACCTTTATAGTAGTTTTTATGCATGAAATTCTGATTCATTTTGGTTCAATAAGCTCATGAAGAATGGTTTTCTATTGCCTATATGGGTCAAAGACAAATTTGGCATGTAGGAAAAAAAAATTTGTTGCTTTGGGTTTGGGGACTGTTTTTGAGCTTTACAAAAACAGAAGAAGATTGGCTTTTCATAACCCATATGGGTCAAAACTAAAATTTGGCCATTGCTTGACAAAGTGACAAGTTAACCAATGAAGTTTAGAGTGGATTCTAGTTATTAACTTAATTAATAAAGTTGTTGACTTGGTAACGTAGGCTTGTCATCAAATGGGGCATTAAAGTGGTTGAATTTATGTGTGGCTTTCCAAGATAACCATATGTTGAAGGCCCCTGGTCCATGGGTTTAATAGACCAACCTCATACTATATGGGCGGATAGAAATTACAAACAATTGAATAATAAATAGAATATTAAAAAAACTTAATTAATAATGTTATTATTAACAAATAAGATATTTGAATTGGAGTTTCACGTTAAAGGAAAAATATTTTAATGTATTAGCTAGTCTAATGATAAAAACAATCATTATACTATAAGTTGTTAAATTCTATTGAATCTTTTATTTATAAATAAAAAAGCCTGGCTTCTAGATTTTTTTCACCAAAAAAAAAAAAAAAAATCATGAATCAAAAGATTCTATTGGATTTAATTGAGGGAGTAACAGAACTTGGGTATTTGCTCATTTTGGAAACATAGAACGAGAAATTTATTGATTTCGAAGATAAGGAGGAGAATTGCGAATGACCACAAACATAGAAAGGATAAAAATGCCTTTTCCCCTAATGATTTTATCAAACATTTTTAACATAAATTTGTACCTAAACATAAACTTGAATTTTAAACATATGAAAGAAAATAAACACTTTTAAAATTCAGTATTTGAGAGACCGCAGGGGTGTTCTCAAAAAAGAGATTCGGGTGATTAGGGCACCTCTCTTTGGGGGTAATTGTGTGGAGTCGCCACTTATTTTTTACACAATTACACGTCCAAAAATACCTCAAACGTTATTAATTGATTATAGAAATACAATTACATCATGGTAGAATAACTTTACAAGGCTTTGGTCCTAATACAATCTATGTAAAAATTACGAGGCTTTGATCCTAGTTACAATCAACCAAAAACAAAAGACAAAACACTAGTCTACTTATCCAAAAAACCTAAATTCGGGGGTTAGGTTATGGAATGGGAAAGTGTTAGGCACCCATTCCGCTCAGACAGAGTCTGGTCTTCTAGACTCTAATAACCATTATATACCCTTTTGTATGACATTGAATGATATGTTGTAATACATGTAACAAACATTTTAATTGACAAAATTAATTTAAAAGAATTCGTCTTATGAATATGCCATCTTCTCAAAGAAAAATCAGATCTATTTTGTAAGGTTGAGAGAAAATGAAATTTGATTAACAAAAAAATCAGATTTGTTTTGTAAAGGATAAAAAAAATGGGATTTGGTCAGTAAAAATCAGATCTGTTTTGTAAAGTATAAAAAGAAAAAAGAAAAAGGATTTGGTTAATATAAATCAGATCCGTTTTGCAAAGGATAAAAAAAAAGGGATTTTAGAAGAGGGTTCATATTCATAATTCAAATCTATTTTGCATGCATCACATATTTATGGAATGACAAAAAAAGAAAAGAAAAAGAGCCATAACCTAAATATCAATTCATTCTTTGAAAATTCAAATTTAGCAATTCTATTTAAGAAGAAAACTTTTTTAGAAAATTTTTAGATCTGTATTTTCATACAGATCTATTTTGAGGCCAGAAAAAATTTTAAATCTGTATTTAATGAAAATACAAACCTGTTTTTGACTCGAAAAATTTCAAATTTGTATTAAGTGAAAATACAGATTTGTTTTTGACTAAAAAAATTTTTAGATTTGTATTTAGTGAAAATACAGATCTGTTAATATTTTTAAAAAAGAGTTTTGGTGATTAATTTCAGATTTTGAAGTAAAAAAAGAATTAAATCTTGTTAATCAACTAAAGAACATGTTAAAGAAAATTCCAACTAAACATATAAACATGGCAAATATGAATAACGAACAAGATCATCATTAAATCAAACATATATTAACAAACTTCATGCAATAAACAATCACAACATATTAATTAATAAAAAGAAAAATAAATATAAACATAAACATAACAATGAAACTAAATACCTCTTGCATGAGCATACCCTTCAATAGAAGAATATTTTACAAATTAAAGAAATTTTCACTTCTTTGAGGTCTAAAATACTTTATTTACAAAAAAAAAAAAAAAAATTCTTAAAGCCAAGACTTCTAGAACGTCTTTAACGTAAGGGGAGTACAGAAGTCAAAAAAGAAGGGCCAGAAAGAGGGGTCAGAAAAAGGTGCTAAATGTTGGGAGGTCTCCCCCTTATTTATAGAGTTTGGGATGCTTGAAAAATAAGCTGAATAAGATCAAATATGAATTGGAACATGTCCTTATCTCTAAAAATTTGAAAAAGATAGGTTTTATCTTAATTAGGAGGTTCCCCGGCCGGGCTGAGTATTTGGGCCAATCGACACTTGGGAAGTGCCGATCGACACTTGCCATGTGCCGATCGGCACTCCAAGAGTGTCGACAAGCCTTCTTGGGTGCTAAGCACCCTTTTCAATTTTGGTTTGATTTGGACTCATTTTTTGAGGATTTTTTAGCCGAGAATCGCACCTAGACGCGTTTTTAATTCATATTCTAAAAATTAATCCCTTTTTCTAGATATTTAGGTCTTTAAAGTAATAATTATCTGATAGATAAATATTCTAAAAAGACTTAATTATCCACAATTTCGTTGTTATCTTATTATCCACTTTATTCCCATGCAAGCAGGCTTATTTTTGACACTAACTAACAACCAATCACAAAATTATTTAATTAATTTTAAATTTTTAACCCAATCATAATTAAATTAAATTAATCATGCATGGTCGGTTCCACCCAAACAAAATGCATGCAGATCGTGAAAACTTGATCATGTGATTTCTTTCAATCTGACGGTCCGATTTAGGAATCAGACATACCGTCGTGACCGTTAGAATCTCAAGATCATATGCAATGAATGAATTAATGCGTATAATACAACTATGATTTTTTGGATATATGAGTGGTCATTCTAGTTATCTTCCAAGATTAAATTATGAGTGCAAAATCAAGTGTCTACACAGTACAGTACACATGTGCTTGTGTAAAAAAAATGAAAAAGAAAATAAAAGGAAATAAAACTTTACAGATTTCTTTGAATCTAACTTTTGTACAAAATACAACGAGACATTCCGTATTTGTAGACCACTAATCACAATGATATTTTTTGCATTTATAGACAACCAAATTGTTTGTAAATATTTTTCTTTGGAATCTCTTAGGAAGTTTTTGGGAATTTAAGTTTAGACATTATAATCCAAAGATATATTACTTTATGAATTTCGACATATTTTCTATCAAAAAAAATGTATCAATAAATCTTAACTTTAATAGAAAGATTTCCAATTCTTTCTCATGTGCCCTCTATAATGATGAAGTTGTGATGAATAGCCACTTGTTTTGGGAATGTTCTTTTGCATAGTCTGTTTGGATGCAAACTCATTTTTGTAATGGTCTTAGGCAACCATATCAAATCAGTTCTATTGATGCAATGGAGGTTGCCTAAAAAAATCTGACTTCTTCGAATTTTGACACTCTTTGTATTACATGTTGGATGATTTGGAATTGCAGGAACAAGCTGATCTTTGAGAATAAAATTCCTTCATCCAAGGATTTGTGGGCTCGGGCTGATACTTATCGACTTGAATTTTTGGAAGTGTAGCACAGGCAAATTCGGGTAGCTAAGCTTCATACAACAAAGTGGCAGCCCCTAGTTTCTAATTCAATCCATAAACTCAACTTTGCAATCTCTCAATCTAAGAAGAGCACCTCTATGGGTTTTGGTTTTGAAAGCTCAATAGTAAAACTATTATTGCTTGTTTAGACCCTCAATTTTACACTTATGGCTAAATTGCTTTTACTCTACTTATTTAAGTGCAGAACAAGAGTAAATGAAATGCAATAAACCAGAACTACTCTAGTGCATAAACATAAGCATTAAACAATAAATGTTAAGCACAAAGAGCAAGGAAAGAGAGATGTAAACGCAAGATAACACCGATACGTGTTATTAAAGAGGAAACTGAAATACTCGGTGAAAAACCTCTCTATGGTCCTCTAAGCCGAAATGATCTACTAGTGAATAAAGTTGGAGTACAAGGATATCAAAAAGACCCTCCAGCGTAATCTACCCACTGTACTTGAACCCTCCGAGTTCCAGCTTCCAATGGACTTTATTGAGTCTTGTCTTCACTAGTTATCCGGATCCCGTAATTAGCTCCAAATTGCGTCCACCAATCAATGGCTTCTTCCAATGCTTCCCACATGAACCAAAACTTCTCTCAACACTCAAATTGGGTGAGGTAAGTGTTTGGGCTAAGAACCTCTCAAGGATTTGTAATTAGGGAGATAGGAGTGGAGGAAAACTAAGAGAAATTGTGTAGATGATTGTGGGTTTACAATCTCTAACTCTCAAGTGTATTGCTAGGATTTTCTCTCTGAAAGTCTCCTTACAATTTTGTGGATAATGTATGCTTATATAGTGTGTATAAAGAAATGAGGAAAACATTCTTTAAAATCATCCAGGCAGAGAGTTTCGCAAGTCACTCACAGGTTGACAAAGTCGCGAAGTGACTTGCAAAATACAGTCTAGAAAAGATTGTTTAGATTCTAGCATGTGTTTCTCATGTGGCCTTTCGCGGGTTGTCCACTCGTGAGCTAGTCGTGAACTTCACTTTTCTTTACAAATCTTCACCAAACTCTCACGCTCAACCCTTATATTAAATCCCACAAATATATAGAGAAAAGATTGATAGAATACAATCAAATTTGACACGAAATTAAAGCCAACAATGCATAGTTGAAAATCACAACTTTATAGGTTTTCTTATAAGGAACAATAAATGTGAAGTTCTAGTGGCATCATGTCATCGTTTGCATAAACATTTAAATCCCCTCTACACAGAAGCTTCAGTGATGAGATTGGTACTTTTGTTTTGCCAAAATACCAGCTTCTTAAAGGTGATGGTGGAATGTAACTTTGCTAAGCTTTGTGGATCTCTTGAAATCAGATAGAGCCTACTGTTTAGAAGCTACCTAGATCATTGAGGACATTGGTTTAATTAGAGATAGCTTTTCTTTTGATAGTATACCTTACGTTGTAATCATGCTGCCTTGGCTTTGGCTAGTGTTGCAAAAGAGAATGAGTAGGTCATTGTTTGGTTAGAAGAATGCCCCACTTTCCTCTTCCCCATTGTACAACGTGATTTTATTGAATAAAGTTTACTATCGTTTCCTCTTAAAAAAAAAAAAAAAAACTTTAAGCTGCTCAAGTTATAAAATTAAATTACAATAAATCTTAATACTATGCCATTTTAATTATTTGTTTTATTAGTAAGATATAAAAATATAAGATTTACCATATCATGAATTTTGTTTACAATGTGGAAGTTGTAAAATTATTTTGAATGAAATCAAATAGGAATGGAAATTAAGAATTTTTTTTTTCCTTTTAGTAAATGAAATATCAATTAAAAATTTAGGAAAGAGAAAAGTGTAACTGGGAAGAAGCTTAAATATTTGTATCATGACATGATATGAGAGAGTGGTATTGTGGCATGAAAGATGTGCAACAAGACTCTTCCACTGGTCATAATTTGCCAATGTGAAATCTAAAAGGGAGAACGAACTATCTCATCTTAGTTTCCTAAATACAATGGAGAAGTTTAAAAAAGAAAATTGGTGGAGCTATGAGGTAACTATGTCACATTAGTCTTGTTTTATGTTAGTAATTTAATTTGTAAGTTGGAACTACATTATGATCTATGGACTATTATAAGAGAAGAGTCAAAAAGATAATTGATGATGAACAAAAATTGTCAGTGAGTTGGTAGTCCTCACATGCACCAATTGAGTATATAAAGAACAAGAGAACAAAGAATCAATAGAGAGCACCGATGGGGTGCTGACCAAAAACCCTTCGATGGCTAAGTTAGTGGTTGAAGAATCTCTAAAAACTCAAGGATACTAGAACTTGGAGAATTTCCACGTTCCTCGAGTGGTGTAGAGCTGATTGAGATCCCTTGAAAATAGGGACTTTCCTTGTAGAGGCGATCGTGAAGTTAAGGCTTCGAGATCTTAGGGTTTTTGGGAGTGGTGCACAAGTTATTTCCATGTAGGGGTTTATGAGTAGACATCACGTAAGAGTTTCGTGGGGCCCAACATGTTCGACCGTTAGCACGCGTAGTCCTTCTTCAGGCACAAGGTTCATCCGTTGGGAACCCCCGACTCCCATGTTGTGTACGTCACACCCATGCATGAGCCAACCGTCGATCCAAACAGGTGGTGCTCGACGGGTCTCTTATGAGGTGGACATTTGTTGGAAAGTCCGCACCGTCGGGTTTTGGCGAAATGAGGCATTCATAGATGAGTTATCAGTTGAGGCATTTCCACCCATCGGGTTGAAGAGTTAGACATTTCTTTATGTCGAAAAATATCCCTTTCAATAATTGTGATAAATGTGGTAGAAATATTAAACCTTTTTCTAGATAATAATTTGGTATTCTTGGAGTATAGATAATGTGATACTTCAAAATCAAAATCAATAAAAGTTAAAAAATTAATACAAAAATCTAATTGGGCATGACTCCATGTTGTTAGTGGCCTGTAACAAATCTACTTCAAAATCAACTATTGCTAATGCTCTTATAAGTTTTGTTTTTGGGAGTTCTGTTTGTAAGTCATTGCAAAGTAGTTCATTGCACCCAATTGTAAGAATAATGAATCTTTAAAAATTTATGTAATAAAATTTAATTTATTAAGAATAATGAATATTTAATCATTTAACCGTTTATGTAATAAAAATATATTAATTAATTAATTATTTACTTATATATAACCCATTGCATTGCTTAGCGCAACATCCGAAGAGCATTGAGAAGCTTAAGCTAAAGTTTTGTTTTTGCCACGCAGCCACGCGGTGAGCACAGAGCGAACTATTCTTTCGCCTTTTACTAAAAAAAGTTTTGTTTTTGCCTTTATTTAAAAAAAAAAAAAATCAATTAAAAATTTAGCAATAAGTAAATTAAAAAAATTTAGGAAAAAGAAAAGTGTAATTGGGAACTAGCTTACATATTCTTATCCTGACATGAGATGAGAAAGTGGTATTAATTGTGACATGAAAGATGTGCAACAAGACTTTTCCAAAAGAGAGAATATACTATCACATCTTAGAGGGTGTTTGGTCATTGATTTCTAAATATATTGTTCAGTGTTTAAACACTAAATAATATTGTTCAAAAACAAAAAAAATACGTTTGGTGGACCATTCCGGAACAGGGGTGTTTGAAAAATATTGCTCAAAACATATGTTTAAAACAATGATTTTTGAAATCACCTTTGGACTGATTTTTAACAACAAAAACTAGTGCTAAGTGGCACTTTCGTAATTAGGTTGAACAGTATTATGGGCCCACCGGTCAGCTTTTTGAAAGAATGGTCTACTCTCTCACCCACACAGACAGCAACCCAACAGCATTTAAAAAATATTTTATATTTATTTTGTACTTTGCTGATTTAAAAAATATTTATTTTGTACTTTGTTCAGCTTTTTTTTACCATCTAACACACACATACCAAACACATATTTTATGTTTTTGAACACTGAAACATGTTATTTAAACCATGATACCAAACACATTTTTTTGTTTTATAAACACTAAAAACATGTATTTCAATAACATTTTTTAAACTACAATTTTCACATCTTTTTAAACAATAATTTTTGAACTCTATAACCAAACAGACCCTTAGTTTCCTAAGTACAATGGAAAATATTTTTTTATAAAATTTTTGGTTGAGTCACGAGGTAATTATGTCACATTAGTCTTTTTTTTTTTTTTTTTTTTTTTTTTTTGTAAATAATTTAATTTGTTGGTTGGAACAATATTATGAACTATGGTCTATTATTAGAGAAGAGTCAAAAAGATAATTTTCGTGAGACGTGCGGTAGAAATATTAATAATTTTTTTAGAAAATAATTAAGCGGTAGAAATATTAATAATTTTTTTAGAAAATAATTAAGTATTCTTGGAGCATATATGTTGTCATACTTCAAAATCAAAATCAATAAAAGTAAACCAACTAATACAAAAATCTAATTGGGCATGCCTCCATGTTATTAGTGGTCTATCACAAATCTACTTCAAAATCAACTGCTGCTAATACTTTTATAAGTTTCGTTTTTTTTGGGAGTTTCGTTTATAGGTCATTGTATGGTAGTTCATCCAACTGTAAGAATAATGAATCTATTAAAAATTTATGTAACAAAATTTTATCTATTAAGAATAATGAATATTTAACCATTTATGTGATAAAAAATATATTAATTAATTAATTATTTATATATAAATCATTGCATTGCTTAGCGCAACATGTCAAAAGCATTGAGAAGCTTAAGCTAAAGTTGAAGATCAAGCTACTCTTCTAGCCATCTCTACTACTGCCTCTCATAATTGTAGGCCTCCCATTTTTGAAGGAGATGCAAAAATAGTGATTGAAGCTCTCAATAATCTAGTTACTCCCTTGGGGTGGGATTGCCAATCTATTATCACCAATGCTCTATCGTTAACCCCTTTATTTGAGAACATTATTTTCTCTTTTGTCCCAAATCTCTTAATGGTTTGACCCATAACCTTAATCATTAGGCTTCTTTTTATATTTTTTGGGAACCCTAACCTATCAACTCTATCCAGTATGAGTTTCTGCTAGTGACTTTATTTATTTATAAACTACTCTAGCATCCCTTTTAGTTTTCTATTTTGATCAAAGATAGATAATTAGTGAGATTGATTGTGCTCTTAATATCCATGCAAAAGACTTAGCTGAATTGGTGGAAAGCAAGCTTATCTAAGGTAAGGGTGTCGTTGGGTGATCATAAGCTAACAATGGCTGGGAGCTAAATTCATATATGGCCTACGTGGAATGGAAACACAAAAGCATATATTGGGTGATAAATATTAGTAACCTGGAACATAGGCCCATGAAGCCTCCTCACAAGGAACATGGAAATTGGGCCAAAATTAGCCGAAAGACAAAGAGGAACTTATGCCCACCTTTGGACCACGTACCAGCAAAACGACATGATTCGGGAATTATCATAAAGCACCTACTCTGATGATTTTTTTTTTTTTTTTTTTTTGGGTAAAAAATTCTAGTCAGTGATAATATTCCTTATTGTTTGGACATACGATCCAAGACGTGAAAATACTTGCACAATACTTTTACTTGTTATAGCTAATAGTTAGACTATAACAAGTCACTTAAAATTTTATCATATTTATAAAATAAAATAATAAAAAAAGTTTAATAGTTCTTAAAAGGATAAATTGCCAATTATATCTTTAAAGTTTAGGAGTGTTTAGATATTCCATCATTATGTTTCAGAATTTGAATTTTACCTCATAAAGTTTGGGAATGTTTAGAATTTACACTCTAATGTTTTAAAATTTTGATTTTATTTTCTAAATTTTAAGATTGTTTGGATTTTACTTCTTAAAGTTTGAGAATATTTATATTTTACACATTCAAGTTTCAGAATTTGGAGGTATAAAATCCAAACACCCCCAAAAATTGGAAGGTAAAATAAAATTTTGAAACGTCAGGATATAAAATCCAAATACCTCCAAACTTCAGGGAGTAAAATTTAAATTTTGAAATTTCAAGGTGTAAAATCCAAACACTCTCAGATTTTAAGGGTATAATTTGCAATTTACCCTTCTTAAAATCCACGTGAATGCAATATGGAATAGCATCAATATGACGGTCATATGGGTATAATTGTGGTTAGGCATAAAAATAACATTCAAATCACAATTGAGAGCACATAATCCTCTGTCTCTCTTTTAGCTTTTCGGGACAGCCCCATGCACTGTCTACTACTTACTGAATCCATATGTCCTATGTAGAATAATTGGAGGCAACTGTTCCCCCATCACTCAACAGCTGCTAAATTCTAGTACTGAGGGGCTTTTATAAGTAACACTAATCTCTTGGCGCATGTTACCAATAAATGACCTTGTGGTCCACTGGTATGGTATCATCACCTTGCAGGCTTTTCACCTCTTCGTTAATGCACGTTTATAGTAGTTTTTATGCAAGAAAAGAAGTTTTGTTGCTTTGGGTTTGGGGACTGTTTTTGAGGCTTTACAAAAACAGAAGAAGATTGGCTTTTCATAACCCATGAGGGTTAAAACTAAAATTTGGCCATTACTTGACAAAGTGAAAAGTTAACCAATGAAGTTTAGAGGGGATTCTAGTTATTAACTTAATTAATAAAGTTGTTGACTCGGTAACGTAGGCTTGTCATAAAATGAGACATTAAAGTGGTTGAATTTATGTGTGACTTTCCAAGATAACCATATATTGAAGGCCCCTGGTCCATAGGTTTAATGGACCAACCTCGTACTACATGGGCGGGTAGTAATTACAAACAATTGAATATTAAATAGATTATCAAAAAAACTTAATTAATAAAGTTATTATTAACAAATAAGATATTTGAATTGGAGTTTCATGATTAAGAAAAAATATTTTAATGTATTAGCTAGTCTAATGAAAAAAACAATCATTATACTATAAGTTGTTAAATTCCATTGAATCTTTTATTTAAAAATAAAAAAGCCTGGCTGTTAGGTTTTTTTTTTTTTTTTTTTGGCAATCATCACTATCTACAAACTTTATTGTAGTCTAAGGTTATAACCAATAATAAAAAGATGACATGTGTTTTTATCATGTGTATTACATATGATTTACTTAAAATTATGTACAATTATAATTATTTAAGTGTGGTTTAGTAAGTCATATGTAATGCATATGATAGGGATACATGTCATCTTTTTATAGTTGGTTGCAATAAAACTTAATGTTTTTTATTTTTTATTTTTTAATTTTAGAGAAGAAATAAAGACCAAGACCTTTTTCAGTTTTTATTTTTTATTTTTTTATTTTAACTATAAAATATTTGGATGTGGATTCTGAGTTGGAGGTAACATAAACTACAATGGGTCCAATCAGAAATATATTTTCTTCCTTTTTGGTGAACAAAAGTACAATAATCACTAGCATAGTTGGGGTGCAGGGAAACATGCACTTTGTGGCAGGGTCCAACTACATCATAACTTCCAACACTCTGCATTCTCCATGTGGCCTACCTCCTCATCAAGGTCAAGAATTGCGTTTTTCTTGGCTGAGAATGCATCGAGAAAGTCTAAAGATATTAAAGATATATATATATATATATATATATATATATATATATATATTGACAGTTGTTAACGTGGTAAATTGATAATGAAAAGTAAAAAAATAATATCAATATTGAACCCAGATAAAAATCAATAAAAATTTCCCAACTCAATTAATTTAAAAAATTTATCTAAATTTTTATGGATGCAGCATTACTCTAATGAATTTCCTTATAAAACTACACAACGACACACTTCTTAAACGAAAAGTCATATGATATGACCTAATATTGTATCAATTTGGGTCTTCATAAGTGTAAGAGTAGATTCCTTCTTTTTATTGTATTTTTATTGTTTTTAGTCGTAAGGTTCATGCAATTCCAAATAAATTGCAAAGAATTTAATTTCAAGTTTCCAACATGATTAACAAGGATAGCAATGCCACGAGATGGGACCAGATATATGGTGGGTACTTTGTCCCTTCCGTTGGTCTGTTATCTCCTCACAAGAAGACATCACGTCATCACTCATCATCCCATATATTAAGATAAACAGAACATACTATTCAACAAAATAAACCAAAGCTTTTATCAAATTTTCACAAACTTTTTCTATATAAGAATATTTTTATAACTAAAAAAAATTAATGAGAGTTTTCTAAAAAAATAATTTAATTGTGGTGAGATAGACAAAAAGTCCGAACATGTCCTACCCCGAAGGTTGGAGCAAAAACTACACCCTATCCTCACTTCGGGCAGGAAAACCTGCACATGACAAATTGAGTTGGAGTGGGGAGTAGGACAGGTCAGGTTAATATCTTTAATATATATATATATATATATATATATATATATATAGACACACATACAAGCATTAGAATTTGAAATTTATGATATTTGTTTTATATGATAATTATTCTTTAGTATTAAACTAAGACACTAAAGAAATAATTTAGTGTAGGTGAGATCCGAACCAAAATTTGCTATTCGATGATAATAAATTAAATCATTTTGAGCTAATGAATACACCATTAGATGGGGAGTTAACTATAGAAGCTCTTTGGCTAAGATATAACTTTCAAGGAAGTCGACCTTGTGGAAAAGGCAGGAATAGTAGAGGAAGAAGATTTGTTTGCACTCTGGTTTTAGGCGAATGTGAATGTATTTTGGTCATTGTAGAGGTATTGGCAAACTTATTTTAGATTTTGAACTTGTAATTTAGAACTTGGAAAATATTTTCCAACTGTGTTGATGATAGTTATTTTGGCACTTTGTGACTAACTAAACATTTGGTGAACTTTTTGGATACATTGTGTTAAAATTTAAATATATTTGTTTCATTAGTATAAAGTACAGCTATAGTCGTAACTACGAAACTTAGAACTTGAAAAATATTTTCTAATTATGTTGATGGTAGTTATTTTGGCACTTGATGGCTAATTGACCATTTGGTGAACTTTTTGGATACATGGTATTAAAATTTAAATATTTTTGTTTCATTAATATAAAGTATAGGTATGGTCGTAGCCATGAAGATCACATGACAATTCATGATATAAATATGGCATCATATTGATGCAAATATTTAATTTTTTTGTAATAGATGAATTCGTACTTTATGAGATTATTCAATATACAAAACCATTACTAATGTGTTTTTTACTAATTTTTTTCCTAAAAAATTAAGATCTTACAATTCATGATCCGATCTTATGATCCATGATCCCACCAACCTTCCACGATCTTATGTAAGATCTTGACTTTGACAACCATAATTGCAACTTTAGATGATAATATAGCAGCTTAAGAGACGATACATCCTATGTGACAGTCTATAGGTTTGAAGGCAAGGAGGATAAAAGAGAATTCATGAGAACTCTTGATAAAGAGTCTTTCAAGACTATAGGAGATTTCCTCCTAAGCCTGAAGGATTTATGGGACTCAATAATGAGTACACCATTAGAGGGGGAGTTAACTCTAGAAGCTCCTTGGCTAGGATATAACTTGCATGGAAGTCAACGTTGTGGAAAAGGTGGGAATTGTAGAGGAAGAAGATTTGTTTGCACTCTAGTTTTTTGCGAATGTGAATGTATTTTGGTCATTTTAGAGGTTTTGGGAGTATTTTGGACATTCATAGTGCATTTTAGTAATTTTGGTTGTTTCAAGGGTATTTTGGTTATTTTGAAGTTTTGAGGTATTTTAGAGGTTTATTGGTATTTTATTCATTTTTATGAGTAAAATAAAATTTTTTAGTGTGGGCAATTTTGTCAATTCCATGAATTATTATATCCCATCAATAAGTAATGTAAGCTTACCTCAATTTAAGAAGGTGCTGTGAAATATTTGTAATCTTAGATGACTTAAATGACTCTAATCTTAGATTAAGATAATATGCATCACATCAAGATTACATTGTAGCAAACCGAATACCATTCTATTTGTTTTGGTCAGTCCAATTCAATGAGCATACCCCTTCTTTGATCACATGGGTTGTTTACTTGTGATTGCAACTTTTAAAATGAAATTGTTAAGTAGTACAAAGTACAATCCTGAGAAGCAGTGCAAGTCACACCCTACGGGGAAGCTTTTGAAAGGAAAGGAAAATTTGAATGAAGTGGGTGGCAAAACCTATGGATTAATTAAATATTCAGAAGGCTCTCAAAGGTTTTTATTTTTATTTTTTATTTATATATATATATATATATACATTTTAATATTGTGAAAATATTTTGAATGTGCCATTTAACCCCAAAGTCCATTTCTTTAAGGAGTTCACGTGACACTATCCTCTTCACAGTGACTGGAGTCTTGCTGAACAATATGCATGATTCTCTTTACTTTTCTGTAAAACTTTACATCTATTATTAGAAAAATTCTAGGTCAGTTTGAAATTCGGTTATTTTGTTGAAATTAAAATTTTTTTGCCAAAAGTACCGTAAATAAAAGTAAAATTTAGTTGAAATAGTACAGTGAAACTCATAAATAGTACCAAAAAGTGCAGTACAGCCTATGAATAGTAGCAAAAATAAGCTAAATAGTAAAATAAGTTGACAAAAAATAAGTTATCCAAATGCAACCTTTGTGTATGTTTGGTAAAAATTATTTTTGTCAGCTTATTTTTGCTGCTATTCATGGGCTCCACTGCACTTTTTGGTACTATTTATGGATCCTATTGTACTATATCAGTTAACTTTTACCTTTATCTATAGTACTCAACAATTTTTTTTTTTTTTTTATTTTTTTTAAGTTTTAGCAAAATAAGCAGATCCTAAACAAATCCTCTATAGATATAAAAATTTGATATATGTTACATATTATTAATAATAGTAGGTAAAAAAATAATGTTAATGATGAGTCTAAATAAAAGCTTTCCAACTTAACATGTATAAAAAAATTGTCAAAATTTTTTGTGTACATGTAGTCCTGAGTCTTTTGGCTGAATATTGCTAAATTTGAAGTTAATTTGTGTTATAGGTACTGTTTCAACTTATTTAGGAATTTGAGGAAAGAGAGTGAATTTCGGCAATACCATTGCCGAAATTCAACAAAAAAGTAGGAGAGAGAAATTTTTGATTTTCGGCAACACCATCACCGAAATAGGAGGGAAAATTTTTTATTTTTTTTCCCTCCTATTTCGGCAATGCCATTGCCACATTTCACTTTTTTTTTCTTTTTTTTTTTTATTTTTAAGAAATGATATGTGCACACAATTTTTACAATATTTTTACAACATTTTTACAACAAATCACAAGTAATTAGTTATTATTAGTTAAAATTTGAATTTAACACTGAGATTACTTTTTTAATCCAACAAATATAACATGCCACTTAAAATTTGTTGTAAAAATATTGTAAAAATTGTGTGCACATATCATTTCTTAAATATATATATAAAAAAAAAAAAAAAAAAAGAAAGTGAAATGTGGCAATGGCATTGCCGAAATAGGAGGGAAAATTTTCCCTCCTATTTCGGCAATGCCATTGCCACATTTCACTTTTTTTTTTTTTTTTTTTTTTTTTTTTTAAGAAATGATATGTGCACACGATTTTTACAATATTTTTACAACAAATTTTAAGTGGCAGGTTATATTTGTTGGATTAAAAAAATAATCTCAGTGTTAAATTCAAATTTTAACTAATAATAACTAATTACCTGTGATTTGTTGTAAAAATGTTGTAAAAATATTGTAAAAATTGTGTGCACATATCATTTCTTAAAAAAAAAAAGTGAAATGTGGCAATGGCATTGCCGAAATAGGAGGGAAAAAAATAAAAAATTTTCCCTCCTATTTCGGTGATGGTGTTGCCGAAAATCAAAAATTTCTCTCTCCTACTTTTGTTGAATTTCGGCAATGGTATTGCCGAAATTCACTCTCTTTCCTCAGATTCCTAAATAAGTTGAAACAGTACCTATAACACAAATTAACTTCAAATTTAGCAATATTCAGCCAAAAGACTCATGTAGTCCTATTGTTGTGTGTTTATTTAAACTCTTCTAAGGCCTTTTTGTGGACATGTGGTTTGGTTTCAGATTCTTGTTGGCTTGCCCACCAAACTATCTTTTACCTTTTAAGAAAACTAAGTTGTTAAGCAAACCTGTGAAATCATTTTTTGTATAGCTTTAGGCTTAGGTTTAAGCAGATAATTGGTGGGATTATAAGTCATAAAAGGTCACCACCGACAAATTGGCCTGAGAAATTGTTTCATTATACTAGTTCACAAAAAGGTTTCTTCGAACAAACATCGTTATTGCGGGATTTAGAAACTTTTTAGTGGAGCCTTCTAGCTTTTTTAATGCTAAAAACAAGGTAGCTCCAACTTTGCCACTAAGTAAAGATTTTAGTAATCATTCTTAAAGGTGGCATTATGATTATGTAAAGCATGTGCGGTTCTGTCAATCAGCAATGGAACAACAGTGCTTTTTTTTTTGCTACAAACTGTGAAACATAAAAGCTGTTCAAGAACATACCATAAATACGAAACCTAAGCTGAAAATCATAACAAAAGGAAATGCAATAATTGTTGGTTTTGTACTACTGCCATTGTACATGCTATCAGAATTTTATAGCTTTGGATTAAAAAAAAATTTAAGAAAATTAGGTGCCCACGTTCTCTTAGAGTTTTAGATTAGTTATAGAGTTTTTGATGATACATGTGAATTTTTTAGAATTTTAGATTGTTGTAAAGTTTTTGTGATATGAGATTTTAATTAATACTCACTCAGTCCATCTGTCCTATTTTGTTTGGTCAATTTAAAAAATTGAAAACTTTAAAGAAAACATCATTTATTTTTTAGAGAGTGTTAACCTATAATATTCGTTCTTGATGATAGTTTTTTTGTATTAGACAAAGACACCAATTGATTTTTGGTGTAGGCAGTAATTGAATTCTAGATCTCTTATTCAATAATCAAAGACTTTACTAGTTGAGCTAATTATAATCTATAGAGGAAACATCATTTAATACATTGTTTTTTAGATAAAAATGTACAAAATTTCAAAACTACCGTCCTTAACTTAAACTTTAATAAAAAAAGAGATATCGATTTTTTTTTTAAATAAAATAAATGGTATGTTGGGAAATTATTTATCTTGAATCTTTTCAAATAAGAAATAGGATATCATTGATTCTCAAAAAAAAAAAAAAAAAGAAAAAAAAAGAAAAAGAAAAAAGAAATAGGATATCATTTTGGGACATCCTAAAATAGAATAGAAGTCAAACAATTTGAGACATAAGGAGTGTTTATTTATTTAAAGTATTTGACAAATTAGAATAAATGATGTTTTAAAGTTTTATATTAATAAAATATGAACAATTAATTATAGAGCTTTTTGCTAACCAGTCCAAATTTCAACATTAGCCTTCAGCTTTATGGATTCTATAAAATTTTTTAATGAAATTATCAAATATGTTTAATTATGTTAAAAGACTATAAAAGATGCTTGGAGTATTTTTTTTTTTAATGAAAAATGCTAGAGATACAAACTTTAAAATTTTTTTTTTACAAACTGTTAATGTGGTGAGTGATTATTAGTAAATTAAAAAAAATGATGTTATTAGTGGGCTTAATTAAGAACCCTAAAAATTTGGCCACACCTAATAAATAATAGTGTTAATCACATCTTAATGAATAATGTTTTTTTTTTTTTTTTTTTTGAATCCACGTGAGAAGAAAATTCTTAAATGCTTTACTCCTTTTATCAAATAATAAAAGGTAAAGCATATCTCATTCTCATCCCATTAACCTTTTTTAAAAATTGCAATTTTTTTTTTGGTAAATATGTAAATATAAAGTTGTCTTCATAAAGAGAAGGAGCATACCAAATCGAAAAATTCTCAAATGTTTTATCAAAATCTGTGCCAAGTGAACAGTAACAAGTACTCAAATTGGCCCAACTTTTGTCACTCTTTAAGAATAATACTACATAATATATTAGGCCAAAAGTCACAAACAAGCATCCAAACAATTATTTTCGTGATCAAAAGTGAAATTTGACAGCAACTTGTTGACAGACACAACAATTAAGAAATTCTATAATAAAGTTAAAAGTTAAACTCATTGTAGTCTTATTTGATAAGGACTTTGGTAAAAACAAAGCGAGTAGAGTCGCACACTCACACTTTAACATAGACACTAGCCTCTCATTTCAACCTTTTTCAACTTTGTTTTTTTTTTTTTTTTCTTTCATGTTCTCTCTCTCTCTCTCCCTTGTGCATTGGATTGATACATAGGGTGGCGCTTGTAGTGGCGCATGCTTTCAAAAACCAAAAGCACAGACACGCACGCACGCACACACACAAAGCTCACTGTGTGTCACACCCAAATTTTGTTAGCCTAAACACGTCACAGCCAACTTGGCCAAAATAAAAAGAAGCCCAAATCTCAATGTCATAGCCCTATAAAGAAAAAGAAAAAAAAAAAGAGAGGGAGAAAAAGATAGTGAGCGAGTGTGAGAGAGAGAGAAAGTGTGTCTTACTCAATTCTAACTGGCAATGTCACAGTGAATCTGATCTATTAATTATTGGCATTTACTATATTTAAAAGCAAAAAAAATTGAATAGTATTTGAAACTATTCGATCCAAAAGACCCTCACAAATCGCCTGAAACCATGCCCCCATATTAATTCCTCCATTAACGGTCACTTCTACACCTCCTGATCTCTCTCTCTCTCTCAATGTAAGTGTAAGAAACAGAGCCAACTCACTGCCCAAGCCAAGCTATTTTCTCTCAATGTAAATAGCACCAGAGCTAAAGTTTCTGTATTTATTATTATAATCAAAATTTTCATTCATTTTTTCAATGACCCACTAGATATTTTGTGTTAATCTTCTTGTTTTTTCCAGGTTTTGATGCGAAATCTCGAGCTGAAACTCTCTGAGGCATTTATTCAAACACCTTTGGAACGAAGCGAGATCGTTTTCAGAGTTGACAAAAAAGGGCGTTTCTGATCTGAAACTTGGGGTGGGAATTGAGAGTTCCCACGATGCTGACGTGTATAGCTTGCTCCAAGCAGCTCAATGGCAATGGATCTCTGCAACAAAATGACGAAGACAACGCTGTTGGGACTCCCAGTACCAAGCAAGCTGTTAAAGCTCTCACTGCTCAGGTACTATTAGAGTAATATTAGCAGTACAAAGTACTTGTTTGGATTCTGAGAAAATGTGGGAAAATTGGTTTGAATTTTACTGTTTCTTAACAGAGTGTTTTTCACTGTTTGACTTATCACTTATGTGGGTTTTGTCAGTATTTGGTAAAACGTGGAGAATGAATAGAAATAAGAAGACCCAGTTGGTTTTTCTTATGGTTTACTTTGATTTGTAGGCAAACAAACAGAAATTCAGAGACCCAGAATTAAAATTTGGTTTCTTTTTGTTTCCTCTAGATTTCTTAGTGAAAAAGAGAGAGATTTTTAGGATGGAAACAGCGGAAATGGAATAGAATTATGCTAAAGCTGTGACAATGTATGTTTGGTTGAATTTTGAAGCTTTGGAAACCATTCAATGGGAAAATCAAGACCCAATTTTTTTTGTTCTCATTTATTTCTTTTGATTCATTGTATGTGAAAAAGAGGAGGCTTTGGTGTCTAAAGGGTTAGTTGTGTTTTTTTCAGATCAAGGACATAGCATTGAAGGCTTCAGGAGCTTATAAAAATTGCAAGCCGTGTTCGGGATCATCAGTTTGTAATAAGAACCAGAACTATGCAGAGTCCGATGCTGCCTCAGAGTCGGCGAGGTTTCATTATGCGTATCGCAGGACAGGGAGTTCAAACTCCACTCCCAGGGTGTGGGGGAAAGAAATGGAGGCAAGGCTAAAAGGGCTGTCAAGTGGAGAAGGGACACCTGCTTCGGTGAGTGGGCGTACTGAGTCAGTTGTGTTCATGGAGGAAGATGAGCCTAAGGAATGGGTGGCACAAGTGGAGCCCGGTGTGCTCATTACCTTTGTTTCATTGCCTCAGGGAGGGAATGATCTAAAGCGGATTCGGTTCAGGTACTGTCAATTGTTTGGTGTTGATATGATATTTAAGATTCTGATTTAATTTGAGAATGTTCAAATGTTGTGGCGCGGTAGTAATACTTACGGTTAAGTCACTGTGACATTGTCTTTTGTAGTTGGATTTTAGCATCTTTGAGAAACTTTTGCTGTGTATTGCATGTGACTTGTTCATTTGTCACAATCTTTTGTAATATAAGTCATGTGATGGGGCTTACAACTTTGTTGCAATTTCAATAATGTTCTTCAAAGAGCCTTGTAGCTTAATTACATTGCCTCCCCTCCTTTATGAACTATGTGGGACATTCAGGGTTCAAATCCCACCTCCCCCATTGTTGTAACTATCGAATTATTAAAAAAAAAAAGTTCTTTATTTCCCATACCTTTATTAAACTAAGGAAAAATAGTTTAAATATATAAATGTTGACCGCTAGAGTATTGACCGAAATTAGTTGAAACTTGGATCTTTTAATTAGTGATATATATTTGTAACCATTGCTTAAAATATTAACTTTTGTTTAGGTATAGTGTAATTAGATAGGATGCTGTTCAGGAATGGACTGTTTGGTAACTTTCTGAATAAATTACAGAATGATTTATCAGTGAAATAAGCATGGAATAAAGAGCAAAGAAGTTTTTGTTGCACATATGAGCTGATACCTACCATTCTTTGTGTATCATATAAAATTCATAAGCAAAAATTGGATGACCTGTTGAAAGTGACCTTCTGCACTATTGGTTGAATTCTCAAAAGAAATTTGTTACCTTTCTGAATAAAGTAAAATGCAGAAAGATTAATCAGTGTATTAAGCATGGGTTAAAGAGCAAAGAAGTTGCTGTTTCACATGTTGGCTGATACCTACTGTTCTGTGTGTATCATAAAAAATTCACAAGCAAACGTTGGATAGCTGTTGAAAGTGACCTTCTGCACTATTGGTTACATTCTCAAAAGAAATAAATTTTTTTCCATTCTACAAGTAATTCGACTTTGCTTGTCAACTAGTGTTTGTTCTTCTTTGGACTGAAAATTGTGTGCACTATGCTACAATATATTGTCCCCCAGCCCCCACTTTTGAAATATAAGGAGGAAAACTCAAAACAAGCTTAAACTTTCTGCAATTTTTTTGGGCTATAAAGTGATGTTGTGAGGGTTCAGTTGGTGATAACCAGTGATTGCCAAATATAAAAAATTAGTTATTTATCACTGAAAGTTTGTCATATTTTTTTTTTTTTGTTCGGTTTTTGTTTGGGACTTTTTTTTGGGGGGGGGGGGTTGTAATAATAGATTTAAAGTCTACAGTGGCATGGATAATTTCCAAGAGCCCCCCAACACCCATGCACCCACTCACACACACATATTTGTTGTAAAAAGGCATTAGGAATGGGGATGACTACTTTGGTAGTATTTTAACAACTTTTGAACCTTGGATAGTCGGACCATAATCCAGATGGCCAAGTAATGTAAATTACAATGGTATGATTTAAAATAATAATAATAATAATAATAATTTTAGTTGTATTTTCCTTGAAAGACAACTGGCATTGTCTTCGGTCTTTTGCGAGAAGTTTTTACTCATTTGTCTGCTACAGAAATATAAAGCTCAAATAGGATACTGATTCAGAACTGGAATCAACCAAGAGGCTCTTGATTTAATGCAGCCATGGGCACCCCATAATGATTTTGGCTTTATAGTTTTTTAGCTGATAACTATAACTAATGGCATGATCCAGTAGCAAAATAGGTAATTGGAAGTTCATATCTTAGCGTGAAGGTTCTAGTATTTCTACGTGTGTTTTCCATCTGCTCCATTTGGTTAGCTCCATGTATAACTGGTGAGTAGGAGTAGGTTATTGGAAAATATATTATGAATCATCATGATACAATAACAGTAGCTTTTATAAATATTGGTTAAGAGCATTAAGATATTGTGCCTTACCCAGTTTAATATGAATCCCTGTACCCTGAATCGTAGTCTAACAAACTTAAAGCATTTTAATATCATTACTATTTTATTATGACAGTGCTATTATATTATAACAGAAAGGAATGTGTATTATTTTCTTCTATTGGTTGGCTCAAGTGCTCATTACGATTCTTAATATCCTGGAAGTTCAGTTCTGCATTGAAAAACCTGTTATTCTTATTTTAATGGTAAAGTGCCTGGTCCAGCAATGTTTGCTGTTACTGAAGGAGTGCAATTATAGGCTGTTTCATCTTTAAAATCTATTCACTAGGTTTGGATTAATTTTATTGAAGTTTTGAAATCAATATAGTTACTTCGTGTGTTTGTTTATTAAAATGACTGTAATGGTGTAACATAAATATTTTTTATTATACGCCATCTTAGTGTATATGCAGATAATAGTTTCTGAAAATAATGCCCCCAATAAGTGCACTATCTGGTCTTGAGCTGGTTTAGCTGAGCCACATATACCCAAACAATCAAATCAAATAAATTTTTGTGTGTCACTCCACAGGTCCCTAAAATTTGGGGAGGGTGGGCCAGAAATTGGCATGATTCATTTATCAGTGCCTGTATCAGTTTGGAAAATAACTGTTGATCTTGTCAGTAGGTTTTGACTTTAAGCTTGCTTTTCTTGAATCATGTCCAAGCCAGTTGAAGCAGCAATCATGTGTACTTGTTTTCCTCCTGTTGAAGTAGCAATCTCAAAGAACTTCAAATTTTATTATGGTTAAAATCTGTTCATTTTCTTTTCAAGCATTCTTCCAAGAGAGATTTTTAGTAGATGGTTGGGTTGCTAATTATAAATTTTTTGTTAATTTGATCAGCCGTGAATTGTTTAATAAATGGCAAGCTCAAAGGTGGTGGGCGGAGAACTATGACAAGGTCATGGAATTGTACAATGTTCAGAGGTTCAATCAACAGGCAGTCCCACTTCCAACACCACCTAGATCTGAAGATGAGGTGAGCTCTCACCTGATGTAATATGCAAAAAATTATGATGTTGGCAACATAAGGAAAATAATGATAATTTTTCCTTTTCTTTCTATTAATGCTTTTTTCTATTGTTATCACAATTTTCATTACAAAAACTATATATTTGTGGCATGGTATAGATGTATCTGAACTAACTTGACCTGTGTATATCCCGTGTTTGGAATGAATTGATTTTCTTCTCCTTTGCCTTTTGCCTTTTCTTTTTTAGTAAGTTTAATTCTCCTTTTCTTTTATAATCAATCTATTTTATATTATGTTTTGAGGTCACTCTCTCTCTCTGTTCTAAACATTTTAGGATTTTATGCAATTACGTTGTTTAATTTCATACCATCAACTATGGTGATGATTCCATTCAAAGATGGATTGTTGCCTTCAAATCATATAACATATCAGAGAGAATCATCATTTAGTGGAATTGTTTCATCTCAGTGAAAGAGCTAGGATGATCTGTATTACTTGGTACTTATAGTGCTTTTCTTTCTCTTTCAGAACTCAAGGATTGAATCTGCCAGGGCAAGCCCTATGACTCCACCTCTGAGCAAAGAACGCCTGCCTCGCCACTTCCAACGCCCAGGGGGAATGGGTTACTCTTCTTCAGATTCACTTGACCACCACCCCATGCAGTCCCATCATTGCTATGACACATCCGGTTTAGCTTCAACACCTAAACTTTCCAGCATTAGTGGGGCAAAGACAGAGACATCATCCATAGATGGTTCTGCAAGGACTAGTTCGTCAAGAGAGGGAGATCGCTCTGGAGAGCTTTCTGTGAGCAATGCCAGTGATATGGAAGGCGAATGGATCGAACAGGATGAACCAGGAGTCTACATCACAATCAGAGCACTGCCAAGCGGTGGTCGGGAACTTAGACGCGTCCGGTTCAGGTAAGCAGGTTTTGGTAGTGTGGAGAATAAATATAATTTTGAACTTTTCATGGATATGTTAATCTTGTGCTTCCTTGCAAATTTCCTTTTTTGGTATTATAATTCATTACCTTCTGGTGATGTCATCCTGAAACTTAATGGTAGCCTTTATTGTAGTTTTACTATATTCCCTCAGTCAAGTGAAAAGGTTACAGTTTAAGAAGTTCTAGTTAAGAGGATGATAACCCTGTTCTGGCATTTAAGCCCTCTTTAAGTTATAGATAATACATTGAATTTTTTCATGATATAAGATAACAAATTGAATTCACATGTTTTCTTTTTGTCTCTGGAATGCAGTATTATTAATTTATTATATGAATTTTTGACATATATTATCCTGTATTCTAATAACATTTTATATAGTATCTGCTTTTCTTGAATTTAATCTTAATGTGGATGTTTGATTGTCTAGATATATGAAGAAATTATTGATATTATTTTTCTTTCTCCTTTTTTTTCCTTTTCTGAACTTATCAGAGGCGTTTAATGTCCTCAATATATAATTTAGGGATATCACTTTCAGTCAAGGAATGAGACAGTCCTATATGTACTTTATTTAGTACCTGTATTTCCTTTAACATTACTATTGTCCAATGAAAACAAATTGTCTGCATCAGGTGCCACATCCGGATCCCTTGTGAATGTTACAAAACCTATGTTCCTGTGGCTTTAGGTTACACTTGTAAAACCGGTCAGCAAACATGCCATTTGTATAATGGGATTCTTGTCATATTTCTGACTATGAACTCTGATCTGGATTTTGAACTTTTAGCAAGTAGTACTGTAGTACATAATTCAGATTCTCTATCTTATATTCTTAATCCATGTCACATGCAAGTTGAATGAATTACAAAACCTTTATTTTTTATGTTCTTTTTTCTGCAGCCGAGAGAAATTTGGAGAAATGCACGCAAGATTGTGGTGGGAGGAGAACCGGGCAAGGATACAAGAACAGTATTTGTGACTAGGCAGATCTTTGAGATAGTTATGTCTCCCCTTTGACAAATACTCCTAGTTTTCTAGTAACCGTACAAAACCTTATCAACAAACCTTTATATGGCAAGTGTGCCTCAGATACCTCTTTTGGTTAGATATGTATTTCTTAATTGTGGATTTTATATTGTTTTTCTTCTTGGGTGGATGATGTGCAAAATGTTGGTTGCTTTGCAGTGTGACAAGTGGGGGTATAAATTCTAATCTAATGGGGGTATACTTTTTGTTCCCTACCTCTCCAACAAAATGTGTTAATCAAGGTCCAAGAACAATACTATACTCTTGCATGTGTGGTTTTTGTTTTTCTGAAAATTATATAGATGCTTAGTTGAAAGTATGTCGAGTTATAACAGGTGGACCATTCTTTTTCTAATTTCTTGCGGTAAAATTTTTATTTTCTTTTCTCTAATAAGCAGGCTGATTTTGAGGCTATGCAAAGGTGATTGCTGTTGCATTGCTGCTCATTATTTGGTCTGTAGAGAAAGGAGAAGGTAGGTATTTCATGTATCGGATACATTCATCCTCCCTTTTACAGCATGTTGATATCTATTGCAGCATTCGGCCTTTTATGAGACAAAAGTGTGAGATAAGGGAATCAAATCAATCAACACATTTTACTTCCCAAGCATCTCCTTGTCTTCTTGTTCTCATCCTGTTTCCCTCAAGGGAATTGGTAGTCAGAAACAGTCATTGGATTCACTGCTTGATATATATCGTGTAGATGTAATGAGGAAGGGGCCTACTGAGAATATATAATGAGTAACCTTTCCAAATAAAAAGCACTTTATACTTGTACCAAGTGCTGATTACAACGAAATTCTAATCAAACGAGTGTTTGGGCAATCGGCCATAAGTTAGTACTATTTGTTTGATAATGCCATATGTTAGTACTCAATTAAGTACAACAATCATAAATAAAATAAATGGCTTAAACCTTTTCTAGAGACAATAAAGTAACCTTGGTATGCAACTCATCCGCTGAAAGCAACCGTGGCGAAAACCAGGACAAATTTATTAAAATTTACAATAATTTCTAGCAAAGTGACGCAACTCCTAAGGTGGAATTCATGCTCAACTTTTTGCAAACTTGGTAGTATTGAAAGAAGGGAAAGGGACTATATTAGTTAGGGAAAGCTCAAAAAAAGGGAAAAAAAAATAGAGCCTATATTCAGTTGGGAACACATAGGCCACACTTTTATTTTTAACAAAAGTTTCATTAAAAAAACAGAGGTAACCAGTAACAACATCCCTCTTCCAAGTATCCTCATATAGTAGGAGGGAGAGAAGTTTATTACAACAAAAGAAAGAGATATTGAGAGTTGCAACCTTAGTCATGGCATGAGCTACAACATTGCACTCTATTTTAACACATTATGAACATGTAATAGAATTGCAAGCATATATAAGATGTAGGAAGTTATTTAATTATAAGAGAGAGCGAAAGTAAAGTTGAAAGTCCACATTCTTAAGTATTCTTAATTGGCTATTCAAAAGAAAACACCAAAGCGAGGGAAATCCCCTTTCTAATGGCATAGATAAAAACTACTTTTAATGACTATCTACTATAGAACACTAATTTTATTGACAAGATAGATGGCCAAAATGACCAATTTTACATCCCCTCTTCAAAATTGATTCCTTTATAAACTCATAAATGGAAAAGTACTCAATTTAACTATTTAGGAGGTCGATCAATAATACTTTTAGCATGTTCAACAAAGACCCGAAAGTTCAATAAATCAACCCCAACAATAACTAAGTATTTTATATTCTCTTTTAGTTCAAGACACTGAATTTTATTTATTTTAGAGCTTCAAGAAGCTGATTGTGAAACAACATAATTAGGCTGTTTGCAAATCACTTGTAGCATCTCCATATCTACCCAATCACAAATGTACATATGCTTGTTCTAACTTTTGATATAGAATGTCATGGTACTTATTAGTACAACATCCATAGCACTCTCATTTAGGTCGTTAGCACTGGAGATTTAAAAGATATGAATCTAAGTTCTAGCTTGACATGAAGCACAGCACTCGATTAATCTCCCTGCTTGTCCCTTATCAGTTGCATCTACATTTCTAGAGATCAAGAAAGGACTACAACAATCCTCACTATAAAGATTATGTAGGAAGTTATTTATTATACGTTAGCAAAAATAATATTGATAGATAATAATTTTGCCCGATGGACTGTCATTTGTAATTGAGATGATCCTATTTCTATTTTCTCTTTTTCCTTAGATTTTTATCCCTCTGGTATCTTAATAAAATATTCTTGTTCATTAAAATTATATATATATATATAAAAGGATAACATTGGTTGAAAATTGAAAGTCCACACTCTCAAGTATTCTTAATTGGGTATTCAAAAGATAACACCAATGTAAGGGAAATCTCCTTTCTTATAACATTGGTAAATACAACTTGAGTCAATTTGACTCTCTTCTATTGAACACTGCTTTTATTGATAAGATAGATTGACCAAAATGATCGATTTTACATCCTCTTTAACATTGCTTCCTCTATTCATATAATCTCTGTATGACTATTTATGAAGTTGAGAGAGGATATCTTCTGCATCTTGAAGATAGCCATAAAAGTTTTTTAAATAAGTCCTAAGATAATATGGGTATTTCATATTCTTTAACAGGTTAAAACACTGATTTTGAAACAATAAAGCCTTGTTCAGATCACCTGTAGAGTCTGCATACCTACCCAGTCGCAAATGTACATACGCTTGTGCCAACTTTTGATATAGAATATCATTGTATTTACTAGCACAGTATTTTTATGTTGCTCTAGCACTCTGATTTGGGTCTTTAGCACTTAATTCATCAAACTTTTGTTGCAAAATTCTTGCTTGACATGAAGCACAGCACTCGAGTATCATCCCTACGACTTCCTTTGCATCTGCAGAATTTACGTTTCTTCTAGAAAGCGTGCAAAGACACAGTTTGCAATGGTTAAGCTGTGGAGTACTCCTACCACATCCCTCAGTAATGTAAGTGTTACTGTTATTTGTAATTTCATTCCAATAGGTAGGCTGTTGGGTACTACCAAGTTCAGCAGTGAAACTGGAAACTTTTACATTGCAATAGAGAGGCACTGTGGTGTTACCACATTTATCAATGAAATCGTCATTTGTGATGCCATTAATAACTAGGTTCTGCTTTGTTGCTAACGCTACAATGATGAAGGAAAGCAACATTGAAATTCTATGAAACAATGCCATCAGGGGCGTAGCCAGGAATACATACTTGGGGGGGCTGGGTTGTAACAGAGATATACTAAATATAATTCTTAAGTTTATTGGATACAAAATTATCAACTTTCATATATCATTATATACTTGAACATGTTCGGAATTCAACCGAAATTCCAATCCTTATGTGAAACAAACCATGAAGGTTGAAATCGACGACGATGAGTATCATCATTGTATGGATAGACTATATTTTTAGGATGGTATGGACCTTCTATGAGATAAGCTCGTCGGATTTCATCTTGTTTGTTGATAGGAAATTCACATATTTGTTTACGTGTTCCTGGATCACGATCTATCTCTTCACATATTTGTTCATTAGGTATCGAAGTATTAACATTTGTTTCTACAACCATAGGTGTCCTAATTTCTGAATTGCTAACATCTTTTTTCTTAAAGAATGCATCAATTGTTTTTCGTTTACTCATAATTCTTTTAGCTTTAAGAATATGACTCAAAAATTAGCCTGAAAAGAATTTTAAAAAATAAAATATTAATTAGAAATTTTTATTTAGTTATATGAATGTTATTCGTACTCAAGAAAAAAACAAAATTTCCACTATAATTTAAACAGTTAACCCATTTTTAATACAAATTTAATTAATAATAACCCCTCAAACAAAAACAAAAACAATTTAATTAATTTGTCTTTTATAATGTATTAGTTAATTTAATTATATAGCTTTAATTATTGTTGTTTAGCGTAACAATAAACTATATTGCTTTAATTTATTTATCATTAATTATACTATTTTAATTTGTTATATTGTTTAGCCTCTTGTACATATTACATTAAAAGAGCTGAACATTATACATTCCATGTGCAGCACAATAATTAAAGCAGTGTAATGTGTTGCACATTACATTGCTTTAATTATTGTTTACCCGGTCCCGTGAGCCCATCTACCCCCTCCCCACCCCACTCAACAGACAACATACAAGCACAACATGCGCCCCAATCACAATAGTCAGCTGTAATCAGAAAATTTCGCAATGCCAATCACAAATCACAACACAGTAAACACACGTTACACTAAAGACCAACACACTGACTTTTAGCAAAAAAAAAAAGACCAACACACTGACCAACAAAAAGGGAAAAGATAAAGCCAAATTAAAAAAAAAAAAGACAAAAAAAAAAAAAAAAAGTAAAAGCCAGCCAATAAGAGACCGTTCAAAAGAGAGAGAGGCTTATTGAGATGTGAGATCAAATATTCAGATAGACTATTAAAGTTAAAGAATAAAGAGAGAAGCGTTCCATTTCATTTTTTCATTCAGTATTTCAGAGAGAGAGAGAGAGAGAGAGAGAGAGAGAGAGAGAGAGAGAGAGAGAGAGAGAGTCAGAGAGAAAAACCTTGAGGGAGGGCCGGACTGCCGGAGGGAGCGACCGGCAACGAGCATCGCTGCACCGGAGCAGAGGCAGAGCTGATCTCCGATGACCGATCTACGATCTGTGGCCGTCTGCGAAAATTTTATTTCATTTTAGTGAGAGAAAAAGAGAGAAAAAGAGAGAAATACCTTGAGGGAGGGCAGAGGCGCAGAGCAATCTCCGATCTCCGATCTGCGATGAGGGGTGAGCGACGATGAGCTGCAGCGTCGCGGCGACGTGACCGTGGGTTTCTGGGTTTGGTTTGCTGGGGTTTCCGGGTTTGGTTTTGGTTTGTGTATTGGGGATTTTTTTTTTTTTTTTTTTAGATAAACACCTCTATCACTCTGTGAGTCTGTGTTTGGTTTTGCTGGAGTTTGATTTGCTTTTGCTGATTTTCTCTGTATAGGCAGTAATATTGGGGTTTGATTTCTCTGGCAGGGACGTGACCAGAGACGTGATGGGTTCATTTTCTGACTCTCTGTATTGATTTTTTTTTTTGGTTGAGAATCTGTGGGCTTGCCGTGAGCGAGCCACCTCTGTCATCTATTGGGCTCACTGTGGGCTTGGCTTGCCGTGGGCTAGGGTCTGTTAATTTTTTTTTCCTTCAGATTTTAGTTCAATTTTTTTTTTTCTCTTGAAAGTAGAACAGATAATATATATATATATATATATATTTTTTTTTTTTTTAATTTGAGGTGTTCCTAATTTTTGGTTGAGGGCTGGGAGAATGGGTGAGAAATGGGTAGGGGGCCGGCTGTCTAATGTTGGGGGGGCCCATTTATTTTTTCTTCATAGGCTAATGGGAATTTTTTTTTTTTTTTTTTGCAGGGGCCACGGCCCCCCCAAGCCACTATGTGGCTCCGCCCCTGAATGCCATGTATGATGTAATTACAAAAAACCTGCACAAGGGTAAAATAAAATAAATTTGTATCAATAGAGAAAGATGAACTGAAAAATAATTAAAATTAAGGTTAAATTAAATTAAACATGGCTAAATGTTAGTAGATTTAAGTTTAAATGGCATATATATCATCAACCTTTGACAGTTTGACCTTTATTTCAAAATTCTCTTTATATTTTAAAGTGTGTCAAAAAGGTCTTAAGCAGCATTTGATGGATGAAAAATATTGATGTAACAAGTGGAATTCATGAAACTTGGATCATATGATAAGGCATGAATTTTATTTGTCTTATCAACATTTTTCATTCATCAAATGATGACAATGGTCTTTTTGAAATAAGATTGAAAGCATAGAGACTAAAGTGAAACATGTTTAAATATAAGAATGATCTTAAAACACATGTTAAATTTTAAAAACCAAATACAAGATTTAACCAAAAATAAAATAAAATTGAAACCCTATATGGGGAGAGCTATAACCTTGGGTTTGGTTTGGACAAACTTTAGTTTTGGTTGACAAAGTAATGCAGGAGTTTAGGCCTTTAATAGAGATATATTATCTTAAAGAGCAGTAAAATATTACATAAAAAAAAAAAAGAGCAGTAAAATATTAATAAAAATTTATTTTAATTGTGTTTTCATATAAAATATTTAATATGAAATTTGATCATTATGATGTTTTTAATAGGTATTTATTATGATTATGGTTTTATATATAATTACTGTAGGGACACGATTCTTTTGGGGCCCAATAAAGATGTTGGGCTCGCACATGAAAGATCCCTCACAATATGATTTGTAGAGAGTGGGCTTGAAAAGCTTGCCTTTGGTCATGGGGCGATGTTCTGGTCTTGATTTTAGAGGGATTCCTGTAGAAAAAGGAGTCGGGTTTGAATATTTAAGCCCTATAGCGTCGCATCTTATGGGCTTGGGCTCCTCGGACTTGATCCGAGGACCATTAAGGTCTTACCCCGGTTACCCAACGGTGGGTTTTTTTTTATGATGTGCATGTGTTCTTAAGGTGTTTTCACCCATGGAGTTTCTTTTCGGAGATAGGATCAGATCTCCCTTCTAGGTTCACTTACTTTTTCTTTTATACTAGCTTGCGTCCGCTGTCCTTCGTCCACGTGTAGGGTCAACCTTTACAAGACTGATATTTGTCCCATCAGTCTAATCCCAAAATTGTTGGGGATGGTTGATAAAGCTGGAGAATACGGCTCTGTTAGGTGCAGAGTCTTATCTGGGAAGGGTAGTAAGGATAACTCTCCCAAGATATTTTAGATCTCCTTCCACATTTGTTCCTTTATCTCTTTTTTACCCCTCCCTTCAATGGAGCTTTGGGGTCTGCCGGGGACGAAACTGTCCTCGGCTGCATCTCCGGGCCATTATCTTTTTCGGCTTGGGCCTTTGGACTCCCCATGAGCAAGTGGGCCTGGCCCATAAATTATTGGGCCCCACAATAGCCCCTCAAAACCCTGCTGTCCAACATCCTGGTTGGAATGAGGGGTTTTGGTAATACCAAGCCTTTATTGTGACTCACTTAATTCAGCCTTTGACTGACGCTGGCGACTCTTCACCTGCCCAAGAAGTGTACCGGTCTACAAGATGCTCCTCTTAATTTCTTCATGATGCGCCTATGCCGTTTGGTTATCCGAAGCGCGTCTTTAATATCTTCCCTTCACGAGACCTCCCAGATTTGACGGTTATTGATGGCGTGGGGGAACGAAACGGGTGTATTCTTGTCTGCAGATTTCCTCGGGGATCTGAACACATTAAGTATTCTCCTCTTCGTCCCCTATATAAAGAGGAGAAACAAGAATCGTTTCTCCCACAGATGAATCCCTTTAATCCCTTCAAGATTTGAAACCCTTAGATTCCTTTCGGAGTTTACTTTTACTCTCCGGTTATTCCTTAACCTGAAATACACTCGCCATAGCAGTAAGCAATGAAAAAACCATTCCCCTCCCAGAAACGCCCTGTCCTAACGAAGCTTGAAATGACTCGGTCAGGGCAAGGATGGCGGAGACTTAAGATTTGTCCCCCCTTCCTTTCAGCCAAAATCCGAAGCAGGGACTCATCACGTCAAACTTTCGGCGTGACTGAGTCGAGAATTCCCATCATCGTAACCAACCGCTCTCTTACGAGCATACCTAATATGGCCCCAGTGTGTTAGGAGTCAGGAACAAGGCAGGGACTAAGTGTCTCTGCTTCTTCCTCTCTTCGTTCACTGGTTGCCCCCTCCACCTCCCTTTCTTAGTCTTCCCAGCACCAGATCCCTCCTGGTGCTTTCACTTCTCCCTCTTTTGCTCCTTTTTCTTTCTTTTCATCTCTTCTCTCTTCTTCTCCTCCTTCTTTACTCATGTCCTCCATCTTCCTCATTCATGTCCTCCATCCTCTTCTTCCTTTTCCTTCAAATTCTTCTTCATTCTCCTTCATCTTTTTCCAAAGAAGGTTCTTCTTTCGATATGAGCAATACTGAGGCAGAGATTGGAGAGACTTTGAAGACGAGTTTAAAAGACACCTGACTGTTTACTTATCTGTACTGCGGATGTTAGTGTTGCTTCGGTAGTTCACCTTTTGTATAGGCTTGTTTGAGCCCCACTTTGTATGTTGTAATAATTTTTCATATTAATAAAAGTTGTTGTTATTTTACTTCGCATGTTCTGTCTATATTTTTACAAATTTGCAAGCGCTGCTCGGCACAATAATATATCATTTGAATCAATGATAACTAAAGCCAAAATACTTGCTAATAAAAAGATGTCACCATAAATAGCGATACTTGCCCGAAACAAAGCCGAGATTAGAACTGGATGTTCTATGTGGTGGAGGAAGTAATTATTCGAAGACATATCACCCGCAAAAATGAACAGCCCTCTTAGGCTACCGAATAGCGGAGCGTCCCGCCATCATCCTAACACTCTTATTGGCCTTAACATTTTACAGTATTTGAGCCGAGGACTTTCCCTATCCGAGCAGTTGGTTTCCCCATAGGCTTGAGTCCGAGGACTATGCGAGGCCTTGGTACTGTCCAACACTTGTAATTTTTCTCTGTTTTTTTTTTTACTTGGTTTCCCCATAGGCTTGAGTCCGAGGACCATGCAAGGCCTTGGTTCTGTCCAAAACTTGTAAGGTTTATTTTTTGTACTTGGTTTCCCCATAGGCTTGAGTCCGAAGACCGTGCAAGGCCTTGGTTCTGTCCAACACTTGTAATTTTTATTTTTTGTACTTGGTTTTCCCATAGGCTTGAGTCCGAGGACCATGCAAGGCCTTGGTTCTGTCCAAAACTTGTAGTTTTTATTTTTTTTGTACTTGGTTTCCCCATAGGCTTGAGTCCGAGGACTGTGCAAGGCCTTGGTTCTGTCCAACACTTGTAATTTTTTTTATTTTTTTTTTTATTTTTTTTTTTTGTACTTGGTTTCCCCATAGGCTTGAGTCCGAGGACCATGCCAGGCCTTGGTTCTGTCCTTGGGCCCCTATGCTGAACAGGTCTGGGCCGCGAATTTACTGGGCCCACAAATTAAGAGGTATTCCCGTAGTCTTTGGTCATGCAGTACTTTTTGGCGTCCCAGTGTTCGAGGTGTGCCTTCACGAGACTCCTTTAATCTCAGGGTTGCAGACGGCGTTGGAAATCGAGCCAGAGACATTTTTTCTGTAGCGTTCCTTGGGACGCTGCGTGAATTAAATGCCACCACCTCATCTTTTTAAATAAATAGGAGAGAAAGTTGCTTTACCTACGCACAAATCTTTCAGTTTCCTCCCTTAGTACATCATGTTTGAGGCGAGGGTTGGGAAAAAGGAACTCTTTCCGCCACAAAGGCGTCGTGTCCTCCTGAGACTTAAAATAGTGAGGTACGGGCAAAGGAGGTATAAATTCAAGGGAATATTCCGTTTCGATAGAGGGGAAAGGGCGTTTCTCCCTCTTTTAGTCAAAATCCGAAGCAAGTTCTGTTCATGCCAGAATTTTGGTGTGTTAGAAGAAAGATTCTCCGCCATCAGCGCCTCTGCCTTGTTGCAGGCAAATTTTTGGTGAAGGCTCCTCAACTTCTGGCTCCCTGCACCTTTCCTGCAGCGGTGTGAGGCTCAAGTTGGGTTCTTTTGCTGCCTGAGTTATGGGCATGCAAAAGCATTGAGGAAGAGCAAGGTCTTGAAGCAGTAGCCAACCTCTCCTCTGTGCTACTTCCTCGGCTTTATCTTATTCTCTTGTATCTTTCCTTCCGATCATGTAGTGAGCTTTGACATAAGCTGATTCCAGCTTTTCATTGTATACTGTACTATTTCTTTGTTTTAGTAAAAAGGGAAATTTATTTACTTGTTTTGAATATTATTCTTTTTGCAACACTACTTTGTGAAAGGGTGTGCTCCATGTGTGCGTTTCTTCAAGGATACTTAGAGCGGGAAACCTTGAAACATAATCCAACTAATTCTAATTTACCAACACTACCAGGCATTACGACGATAATTCATAGTAAATTAAACTTAGGAAACTAACCGAGGTAACAATTGAATATTCTGTGATAAGTGCGAGAATACTGTCCGAGAATGATAATCTCTGAATAATCCATCCGAGTAGTTGACTGAGCAGTAGAGAACTCAGATTGTTTTTCAGGCGACCTATTGCTCTATATTGCATCGATCCTTTTGGTGCTGCAGATCCGAAAGCAGACTTGAGAATCCTCGCAAGTTAGGAACTAACCCAATTGTTAGTGGAGAGTTTTCCTCGGATAAATCCTAAAGTCCATGTAATGTAGTTTTTCCTTACAAGTAGTTGGTTTCCCCATAGGCCTGAGTCCGAGGACCATGCAAGGCCTTGGTTCTGTCCAAAACCTTTTGAGTACTTGGTTTCCCCATAGGCTTGAGTCCGAGGACCATGCAAGGCCTTGGTTCTGTCCAAAACTTGTGATTTTTTCTTCTTTGTACTTAGTTTCCCCACAGGCTTGAGTCCGAGGACTGTGCAAGGCCTTGGTTCTGTCCAAAACTTATTTTGTACTTGGTTTCCCCATCGGCTTGAGTCTGAGGACCGTGCAAGGCCTTGGTTCTGTCCAAAACTTATTTTGTACTTGGTTTCCCCATAGGCTTGAGTCCGAGGGACCTTGAGTGCAAGGCCTTGGTTCTGTCCAAAACTTATTTTGTACTTGGTTTCCCCATAGGCTTGAGTCCGAGGACCATGCAAGGCCTTGGTTCTGTCCAAAACTTATTTTGTACTTGGTTTCCCCATAGGCTTGAGTCCGAGGACCATGCAAGGCCTTGGTTCTGTCCAAAACTTATTTTGTACTTGGTTTCCCCATAGGCTTGAGTCCGAGGACCATGCAAGGCCTTGGTTCTGTCCAAAACTTATTTTTGTACTTGGTTTCCCCATAGGCTTGAGTCCGAGGACCATGCAAGGCCTTGGTTCTGTCCAAAACTTATTTTGTACTTGGTTTCCCCATAGGCTTGAGTCCGAGGACCATGCAAGTCCAAAACTTATTTTTGTACTTGGTTTCCCCATAGGCTTGAGTCCGAGGACCATGCAAGGCCTTGGTTCTGTCCAAAACTTTTTTGTACTTGGTTTCCCCATAGGCTTGAGTCCGAGGACCATGCAAGGCCTTGGTTCTGTCCAAAACTTATTTTGTACTTGGTTTCCCCATAGGCTTGAGTCCGAGGACCATGCAAGGCCTTGGTTCTGTCCAAAACTTATTTTTGTACTTGGTTTCCCCATAGGCTTGAGTCCGAGGACCATGCAAGGCCTTGGTTCTGTCCAAAACCTATGAGATTTCTTTTTACTTGGTTTACTTTTCGACCATAAGCCCCTATACCAGGGCGGGGAAAGTTGACTTGAGGCCGGAAGCCCCTAGAGATGCCGGCGCCCTTGGCACTGCAAGGCGTAGCCCCTAGTAGAAGTTTATGCCGGAGCAACAACTGTATGTCGCCGGAGACGGAGGAAACCCCAGGAATTTCTGCTTGCTAGAGAGTTGACTCCACCACCACCTGCGCCAACGCGTAAGCCTTCCCATAGACGGCGCCAATTGTAGGGACACGATTCTTTTGGGGCCCAATAAAGATGTTGGGCTCGCACATGAAAGATCCCTCACAATATGATTTGTAGAGAGTGGGCTTGAAAAGCTTGCCTTTGGTCACGGGGCGATGTTCCGGTCTTGATTTTAGAGGGATTCCTGTAGAAAAAGGAGTCGGGTTTGAATATTTAAGCCCTATAGCGTCGCATCTTATGGGGTTGGGCTCCTCGGACTTGATCCGAGGACCATTAAGGTCTTACCCCGGTTACCTAACGGTGGGTTTTTTTTTATGATGTGCATGTGTTCTTAAGGTGTTTTCACCCATGGAGTTTCTTTTCGGAGATAGGATCATATCTCCCTTCTAGGTTCACTTACTTTTTCTTTTATACTAGCTTGCGTCCGCTGTCCTTCGTCCACGTGTAGGGTCAACCTTTACAAGACTGATATTTGTCCCATCAGTCTAATCCCAGAATTGTTGGGGATGGTTGATAAAGCTGGAGAATACGGTTCTGTTAGGTGCAGAGTCTTATCTGGAAAGGGTAGTAAGGATAACTCTCCCAAGATATTTTAGATCTCCTTCCACATTTGTTTCTTTATCTCTTTTTTACCCCTCCCTTCAATGGAGTTTTGGGGTCTGCCAAGGACGAAACTGTCCTCGGCTGCATCTCCGGGCCATTATCTTTTTCGGCTTGGGCCTTTGGACTCCCCATGAGCAAGTGGGCCTGGCCCATAAATTATTGGGCCCCACAATTACTAATATATAATTATGGAGATTATTAAGAAGTATTTACTAATTGTAATAATTATGTAATTACAACAATTATGTAATTACTAATTGTGTAGTCATTTTCATGAGAAATATAAATTTGTCAAAAAGTTAATTTTTTTTTCTTTTCTCATAAAAATTTTCTAAAAATATTTCATAAACCAATACTATTAGGAAAAATTCTTAGGGCATCCATTAACTTTTCCCTTCATTAAATTACCAAAATATTGATTAGTTATTTATTACTACCTTCATCTCAAATTGTTAGTTTAGCTTTAAAAAATCCAACTTTTTAAAGGAATATCATTTATTGTGCGTCCGCTAAAAAGTTACAAAATTTCTAAACTACATGCATTAATTTAAACTAAGACTTCAAGGAAATAATGGTATTAACTTTTTAAATAAAGTTATGGATAAGTAGAAATTTTATTTATTTAATTTTTTTAGGAAAATAAATTTTATTTAATGATTTTTAAAAAAAAGGATTAGATTTTGGAATATTTCAAAACTACCCGCATTAATTTAAACTTTAGACTCCTAGGAATGAATGTGGTAAGTGGTATTGACTTTTTAAATAAAGTTATGGGTAAGATAGAATTTTTTTTTATTGATAGACGATAAAAAATTTGGGACAAAATGAGTATAATTGTATCACTTTTAGCACAATATGTTGCTCTAGCACTTTCATTTGGTCATTAGTACTTAAGAGTTAAGACTTCAAGCGTTCGATTCAAAGTTTTAGTATGACATGAAACATATCACTCGAGTAATATCTAATATAAAGGCACTATGGTTTTTTTTTTTTTGGTAAACGACGCTTGAAATAAGATTAAGAGACAATAAGTTTGTTACAATAAGTAGTTCCGGCTTTCTCTTTAGCCAGTAAATCAACCACCACATCCGGTGGGTTATAAAAGAGATGAACATCAAAATCATGGTTGAGAGTTGCTCCCATGTTAGCAAGGCAGTCAGTACAACCATTAGCTTCTCTGAACACATGTCACCGTGTGATTAGGGAAGGTTTTTATCAGGTTCCTGCAGTCAGTTAAGAGAGGTTCAAGCATTAGATTGACTACAGAGGGACTAGAAACAAGGTGTAAAATAAATTCAGCATCCATTTCAATACAAATATTATCAATCCCCAACTGCTTGGCCACGTTAAAACCATCCTTCAAAGCCCACAAGGCACTATGGTTTTACCACATATATAAGTGAACTGTCATTTGTAACTCCATTAACTATGATTTGCTTTGTTGCTAACGCAAAAATGATGAAGGAAACCAACACTGAAATTCTTTGAAACACTATCATATATGATGTGGATACAAATGACTGCACAAAGGAAAATAAAAATAAAATTGTATCAATGGAGAAAGATGAACTAATATAATTAAAATTAAGATTAAATAAAACTAAACATGTGTTTTTTTAGATTTGTTTCTTTGAGCACAAATACATGTTAGTAGTTAATTTGTCCTTAAAAAAGGTTAAATTGCATATTTAGTCCTCAACCTTTGACCATTATTTCAAAATTGTCTTTACATTTTAAATATGTGTCAAGAAGGTCCTTAATATCATTTAGTGGATGAAAAATACAGAACTAACAAGTGAAATTCATGGAACCAAGGTAACTTTGATGTCATAGAACCTACGATGTGGCATGAATTTTACTTGTTACATCAACATTTTCCGTTCATTAGATAATGATAATGATTTTTTGAAATAAGTTTGAAAGTATAGGGGTTAAAGTAACATTTTAAAATATAAGAACGATTTTAAAACACATGTTAAAATTTAAGGAAAAAATATAAAATTTAATTAAAAAGAAAAAGAAACCATATATAGAGAAGGAATTATGGGAGGCCTATATGTAAAATTTGATACCACTTTTAAGAGAAATATACAAAATTTTTTTAGAAAATAAGTTACTCTTTTTCTTTTCTTCTAAAAAGTTTCTAAACCTATTAAAACATCTGTTAATTTTTCCCTAACACTTAATAAGAGAGGCCAAAAGTCTTGTGGTTTAGTAACACTATCTGATCTTACTCTCTCTTGTTGAAAGGAGGAAAATCAATGAGAGAGAATTCTTAAAAAATTAAAAAAGCGATTCACGATATGATTTATGTCATGTTGGAAAGAATCCCTTTCTTCTCTATCATGTGCTATGTTTTGCATTCTTCATAAGGTGATGTCGATGCTTGTTCTTTTATTTTGCCCTTTTTTTTATTTTTTATATTTAGGTAAATATTGGAGGAGAGAGAGTTAAGCTTCCAACTAAAGTCATGAGGTGATAATACTTTATTATTGGGTTTTTTTTTTTTTTTTTTTTTTTTTAGAAAGATACTTTATCATTAGTTTATTACGTATATATAAATAAAATAAAATAAAATAAAGATAACATGGGTTGAAAATTGAGTGATGATATTATAAAAAACAAAAATCCTTTCTAATAACATAGATAAATACAACTCTGAATCAATTTGATTATCTTCTATAGAAAACTACTTTTACTGATAAGATATATTATTGGCCAAAATGACTGATTTTACATCCCTATTTAATTCAAATATTTAGGAGGTTGATCGATAATACTTTCAGCATGTTCAACATAGGTCTCAAAAATGAATAAATCAAACTTAACTATGAGCAAGTAATTTACATTCTCTGACTTCAATTCTATAAGACACTGTGTTTGTGAAAATATAAGGCTGTTTGCAAATCAAGTTTAGCATCCGTATCTTTGCAATCGAAAATGTACATAAGCCTGTCCTAACTTTTGATATAGAATGTAATGGTACTTACTAGCACAATATCCATATGCTTCTCTAGCATTCTCATTTGGGTCTGAAGCACTTGAGATTTCAAAAATATGAGTCAAAGCACTGGCTTGACATGCAGCACAGCACTCCATTAATCTCCTGCTTGTCCAATATCATTTGCATCTATATTTCTAGACATCATGAAAGAACTACCACAACCCAAAGTGTCAAGAGGCTGTAGAATATTCCTACCAGAAAAATTGCAATAGAGAGGCACTGCACTCCTACCACATACATCACCGAAACTGTCTTTTGTAATTCCATTAACTATGTTCTGCCTTGTTGCTAAAGCAAAAATGAAAATGGAAAGCAACATTGAAATTCTTTGAAACAATGCCATATTTTATGTAGTTACAAAATCCAGCACAACCAAAAAAAAAAAAAAAAAAAAAAAAAACATGGTAAGAGAATGTTTAATTTAATTTAATCTTAATTTTAATTTCTTAAGATCATCTTTCTAAATTGATACAAGTTTTTTTTTTTTTTTTTTTTTTTTTTTTTGATTTGGAATAGTGGAAGGGGAAACCTAGACTCAATGCTTAGCGGAATGGAATAAGGACTTAAGCTCACACGCCAAATCCAAAACTGCATGCGACAATTGGAGTCCTTGCCATGTGTTTCTTTGAGTATAAATACATACACCTAATGTTAATTGTTGATTTTCCCTAAAAACTTTGAAGTTGTATGTTTGTTTAGTCCTTAACCTTTTATCATTATTTCAAAATCTTCTTTTATGTTTTTTTCTTGAGGAAATTCTTTTATGCTTTAAAATGTATCAAAAAGTGAAAAATTTTAAAGTAATTAAAAGAATAATCTTGAAACACATGTTAAAATTGAAGGACCAAATATGCAATTATTTTATTTTATTTTATTTTTTATTTTTTTGTTGAGAAATAAATACACGCACAAGGGAGAGGAAAATGGGGTCTAAAATATGCAATTTAATTTTTTTCCCCTTTTTTGAGAAGAGAAGAATATGCAATATAACTAAAAGGATAAAAAAAAAAAATCTTTATGGAGAGAGCTAACCTTTGGTTTGGTCAAACTTTAATTCCTTATATTTGACTAAACATGTGGCGAGTTAAGCCTTTTTATAGAGATTTTTTTGTTTGTTTGTTGAGAATCAGACCTTTTTATAAGATTCTACCTTATACTCAGTAAAACTTGAAAGACACATAGTCATATGTATATGATATGGATCCTTTATAGACTTTCTTCAGTTATTGAGAATAACAACTAGTTAGCAATTCCAGTTCAATAAATATTATTTTATCTAAAAATTGATTTTCATTCTCAAAAAAAAAAAAAAAAAAATTGTATATAAATTTAAAAGTTGATAATTATTATAGTTCTCAATTGACATTTACATTGATTGTATCTGTATATGAAATGAGTAATGCTACAGCTCCACAAACTATTTTATAACATTTTTACAAACTATTGATGTAACAAACTTCTTATTGATTTTCATCTAGGGTCCTCATTAACATAACATTTTCATTTACTAATAACCATTCACCACATCAACAGTTTGTAAATTTTTTTTATAAAAAAGTTTGTATCTCTAGCATTACTCTTATGAAATATCAAATATGAAAATTGACAATTATGGTAGTTATTAATAGGTATCTATTATGATTATATTTGTATATGGAATTATTAAATTTATAATTATGGTAATTATTAATGGGTATATTAACTTATCAAAAAATTAATAAGTATTTATTATGACTGTTTTTTATATGAAAGTATTAAATATACAATTATGGTAATAATTGATATATATTTATTCGGGATAATTACAGTAAACCCACCTGTGGTATGACCCGTTTTTACTTTGTCTATCCGTGGTTTAAAATTTTACACTTTGCCCACCTGAGGTAACTTCCGTTAGCCTTCCGTAACCTACCTCTCCGTTTGCTGTTAGAAAAACACATTTTTAGGCAAAAACAAATATGATAAGAGTAAAAAAAACTAGGGTTTTGATTGCTTAAGAACTTCTACAAGAACCAAGTGGAGGAATACAAATCAAATATATATATATATATATAAATCCAATAGCTTCCAGAATCAAAGAACTCTATTCTAATCTAATATACTACATTGGACCCCACTAACACAATTCTTGTTATGGCACTCTTTTAACATTTCTAGACAAAAAACTCAAACATGGAACTGTATTCCGGCGGCAACTAAAAAGCACATCTACTGTAATCTATACAACCACCAACTCATGAAATCAAACCCATATGTTTATTCTTAACATCCGAAGGGGCCAAAGGGCAAAAAGGAACAAAAATCTCCATCCACTAAAGGGCAAGTTAGATCAGTTAAATCCAATCAAATTGCAATAAATTAACAAACCCCCAAAATCAAACCCAACATAAAACCCAATCTCATTCTTAGATTGAAAGTAGAAGGAGAGAATCAAAGGGTTTCAAATGAGTTCCAGCAAAGGCGAGAGAAAGAACCATGGTCGTTAACGATGGCAGTAAAAGAACCATTGCAGCAGTGCAAGTTCTAGCTTTGGCCATGGGTTCCTTCGCGTTGAGTTTGGCTCTGACGGTGACTTTGATTCGCCTTTCTCTCTCTACTATCTTATTTTCTTTGCTGTGGGTGTAGTGGGTCTGTGTTTATGTTGCTAGGTGTGCTAGGTCTGGGTTTTGAAGAGGGGTTTGCTTTGGTTTTGGTTTGAGATTTGAGAGAGAACTAAGGTGAAGCCGTGTATGATTTTTGTGAATGACTGAAAGTGTCTAATAGGATTTTTGTGAAATTAGAGTAGAACACTTTCAAGTGTAGGATTTTTGTAAATGTTTTTTAGGATTTGTGCGAATATGAAAATTTTATTTGGATTGATTGGCTCAAGACTGTTCATACCAAGAGGTAGTGTGTTCTTGAACCCAAGCTACAAAACCCTCTTTTTGATCTTGCTTGTCTAAGTTTTTTCTGTTATTTTTTTTGTTTTTAGATGAGAGAGACATAAAAGTGAAGATAAAATACATTTTTACCCTTGATTTTAACAGAGGTGGGTAATGGATGGGTAACGAATTAAAGTTTAGGTAGGCAAAGTGTAAAGTTTTAAACCATGGGTAGGCAAAGTGAAAACGAGCCATACTACATGTGAATTTACTGTAATTATCTCTATTTATTCTTTCATTTAAATGAAAGATGCATAGCAAGATTTAATTAAGGGTTTCAATATAAAATATAATTAAAAATTCAATTTAAAAATTATATTAGAATATTAACTTGTAAAATTGTGAGCACTCCATAGCTTATGTGACAAAATTCAAATTTTTTAAATTTAGTTGATTTGTCCTAAAAAAACATTAAATTGCATATGTAGTTCTTAACCTTTGATCTTTCTTTCAAAGTCATTTTTATATTCTAAAATGTGTCAAAAAAGGTTCTTACGATTGTTACCAAAGTGAAACATTTTAAAGTATATAAGAATGATTTTGAAACACATGTTATAGTTCAAGGACCAAATATGCATTTTAACTAAAAAGTAAAAATAAAAAATTGAAACCTTGTTATATAGAGAAGGAATTATTTGTTTATAGCTCAATTGACACCTTGTGGTGTTTTGACGAAGATGTTTAAGATTCAAATCCCCTAACTCCAACTATCAATTTTAATTATTAAGAGTTCATAGTAAGGCAAAATTAGAGAGGTCAAAGATAAATACAACTTTGGATCAATTGGACTATCTTCTACAGAACAAAACTTTTATTGATAAGATAGATAGCCAAATTTTACACCCCCTTTAACATTGCTTCCTTTACTCATATATAATCTCATAGAAGGAAAACCACAGAATTTAACTATTTAAAAATTTGATCGATAATACTTTGGGAATCTAAAGCATAGGCCCAAAAGTTCCTTAAATAAGTCCCAAGATCATCTGGATATGTCGTATTCTTTAACAGCTTAAAACACTACTGAAAGTGAAACACAAAGGCTGCTTGCACATCACTTCTTGCCTCTTGGTAATTTTTCGATCCCAAGTCCGAAGACGCATTGGCTAACTTTTGATGTATATCTTGGTACATACTAGCACAATATCCATATGCTGCTCTAGCACTCTGATTTGGGTCTGTAGCATTTAAGTTGTCAAACTTTTGTTTCAAGTTTTGAGCTTGTGTTGAAGCACAGGCATCGATCATTATCTTTGCGAGTCCCATTACATCTGCAGTAGCACTTCCCGGATTAAAGAAAAAATACTTGTTGCAATCGTTAGGTTGTGGCGCATATGTCACAACTTGTGGGGTCTTATAACATATGTCACTGTAACTATTTTTTGAAATTTCATTGGTAGGCTGTTCGTTCAGACCATATGTTCCATCAGTTTGATTGAAATTTGTAATCCCATTAACCAGGTTCTGCTTTGTTGCTAAAGCAATAATGATAAAGGAAATCAACACTGAAATTGTTTGGAACAAAGACATGTAGTTACAAAAAACCTGCACAAAGAAAAATAAAATAAACTTGTATTAATACAGAAAGATGAACTTAACAAAAATTAAAATTAAAAGGATATTAAATTAAACATGCTCTTACGTGTTTTTCTTTGAGTGTAAACAAATACACCTAATGTTAGTATTCGATTTTTCCTAAAACGTAATGTTTAATCCTCAACCTTTCATCTTTATTTCAAAATCTTCTTTTTATTTTAAAACGTATCAAAAAACATTTCTTATAGTCATTACCAAGTGAAAAATTTTAAAGTATAAGAATAATCTTGAAACATATATTAAAGTTTAAGAACCAAATATACAAAATAACCAAAAAGAAAAATAAAAGATTGAAACCCTAATGAGGAGAGCTAAACCGTTGGTTTCGACAAACTTCAATTTTTGGTTGATTACATATGTGGTGAGTTTGTAGGCCTTTTATAGAGCTCTCACCCTATGGTAAAAACTTTTCCTCAAATTAAAAAAAAAAAAAAAAAAAAAAAAAAAAAAAAAAAAAATGGTAAAACCCAAAAAACACATATACATTATGGATTTGATATGGACTTTTTATAGACTTTCTTAAATTATTGAGATTAACAATTAATTAGCAACTAGTTCAATAAATATTATTTTTTCTAAAAAAAACTGATTTCACTCACTTTTAATTTGTATATAAATTTTAAAGTTGATAATTATTATAGTTCTTAATCGACATTTATTTTTATTGTGTTTGTATATGAAATATGATTATGGTAATTATTAATAAGTATCTTTTATGATTATGTTTTTATATAGAATTATTAAATTTATAATTGTAAATATTAATGGGTATTATTAACTTCTCAAAAAAAAAAAATGACTAGGTATTTATTTATATGAAAGTATTAAATATACAATTATTAATTAAATTTATAATTGCGGTAATTACTAATGGGTATTATTAACTTATCAAAAAAAATGAATAGGTATTTATGAAGACTGTATTTTTATATGAAAGTATTAAATATAAAATTATGATAATAATTGATATATATCTATATATATATATATAGATATATATTTATTAGATTGGGTTTGTATATTAAACTATCTATTATTTCTTTTCTTTTTTGAAAAGAAACTATCTATTCTTTCATTTAAATAAAAAATGAGTAAAAAGATTTTAATTATTGGTTTCAGTATGGAATATAATTTTTTTAAAAAAAGAATATCAACATGTAAAATTGTGAGCACTCCCAAAGCTTATGTGACAAAATTCAAAAAATCTTTAATTTTATGTAGTTCTTCTATCTATTGATCTTTCTTTCAAAATTGTATTTATATTCCATAATGTATCAAAAAAGATTCTTACCCTCGTTACTAAAGTGAAAAGTTTTAAAATATATATAAGAATGATCTTAAAACACATGTGAAAGTTCAAGCACCAAATATGCAACTTAACCAAAAAGTTAAAAAAAAGAAAAAGAAAAAGAAACCCTGTTATATAGAGAAGGAATTATGAGTTTGAAAACATTGTAGCTCAACTAATATCTTCTTGTGTTTTGATGAAGATGTTCAAGGTTTAAATCCTACAAACTCCGACTATCAATTATAATAAAATAAATAATAATAAACAAAGAAAGCTAAAGAAGGTCAATAAAGAGTTTCTAAAGTTTAGGCCCCTATTAAAACATAGATTGTTTAACTCAATAAATTATCCAAGTTGTGACTTAGGTTAATTATGCAAGTCTAGGTTACACATCACATGCAATCAACACAGCAGAATTAAATGACATAGGATGTGATGACCCAAGAAAACCAATAAAACAGCTCGTTTCAAGGTAAAAAAACCTGAGGAGGATTTAAACTAAACAATCCACAAGGCAATAATTCACTAATAGAATGAAAAGTTTTTACAATAGACTTGACCCTAAATCTATTGTTACCTCATGTAGTATTTACTCACGTGACCACATGCAACTTTGAATCCACGGACTCTTCTATTATGAATCTGTTGAACACAAACACTCTTGTTTGTGACTCTGAGAATTCCACTCAAAGATTTAGATCATTGACTGTGGTGGATTTGATGCATCAACTTTACTCCACCGGAACTAGCAATATGGATTTGATCTTTGGTAGGTGCTTGTTGAGTTAGAAGGTTACAGAACCTCACAGATCTCACATGAGTAACTCACAAGACTTCAAAAACGTGTATTAGGGTTTTGTTTTATACCTAGCTAGTAGTGGTGGACTCGAACCCTAAACATTTCGCAAGCTATTGGGCCTTCTTTAAAATTCTCAAATCATAGTTTGATCGGTCGAAGGTCTCTCTCGATCGATCAAGCTCTTCAGTTTTTGAATTCCTCTTTTTGCAGCTTGTATATTCTTGAATTTTGACTTGTATCAATTTGAGCAATGTCTAAAACTTTTCAAAGACACTAAGATATTATATTAGACTAGTTTTTGTTCTCGGTTTGCCAACATACAATATATTTAGAACCTAAACGTTTAAGACTAAATATTTTGAACCTTACAAAGTTCATAGTAAATTTAGTGACAAAAAATACTCATTTAAAATTTCAGCTCTACATTTTCTTGTTTATGTCTTCATAAAGAAATGATGTAACATTTTTATTAATGATATGACATCTTATTTTTTTTATTAAATATTTCTACACATGCAATCTTAAACCTGAACTTGTTTTTGTTAGGTTCTAAAAGTTTAGAACAATTGGCAAATCGTGAACACAAACTTGTCTAAATATAGATCCTAGAGTCTATAGGTATTATTAGACAATGCTCAAGGTGATTTAAGTCAAGATTCAAGAACATACAAGCTGTAGAAAGAAGAATTCAGAATCTGCCTAGTTCAACTGATCGAGAGACAGGCTCGATCGATCGAAACACATATCTACAGAATTCTATTTCAGCCCAAACTCTACTTAAACGTATTGGGTTTCAAGTAAAACACTACTAGTATATAAAGGAAACCCTAAACACGTTTTTATAGGGCTTTTAAGGGAGAGAAGAGTGTGCCTCTTTTGTAGATCTAGGGTTTTATACCCAAAAAACTCTCTCATATCTTTTACCAGTGTTATTCCTTGAAGAATCTCAAGGTCCGGTGTTGTAGAAGTTGTTACATAAAGGATCAACGTCTAAGGAGATCCAAAACCTTTAAGTGGAGTCTCAAAGTCATAAGTGTGGGTGCTTGTGTTGCAAAGGCCAAGGAAAAAAGTCGTCCATGGACTCGGAGCTATCATGGGGTCGTGGTAGTAAGTTCTACGTGTAGTAGCAATAGGATATTAGTGGTCTAAATTTTATTGTAAACTTCAATTCTTTCTAGTGGATTTGCTTTTTATCTTGAGGATAACTAGATTAAATCCTCCCCAATTTTTTTATCGATTTGGTTTTCTTGAGTCATCATATCATGGTGTTCTTTATATTCCGCTACTTTACATGATATGATTTTATTGTGTTAAACTAGATCTGAATAATAAACCTAATAATCAACTTGGTTAATTAATTAGGTTAAGCAATCTAGTTTACAGGGATCTAAAACCTAACAGTTTCTATAACCCAATTTAGAGAGAGAGAGAGAGAGAGAGAGAGAGAGAGAGAGAGAGAGAGAGAGAGAGAGAGAGAGAGAGAGAGAGAGAGAGAGAGAGAGCATACTTTCCAAAATCCACAAACCCTATAAAATTTGAGACCCTTTTAAGTTTCTTTCTCATTTGCTTTCCATATTAATTACTTCAAGTCTTGTAATTATTTGGTTATGATTTGAGTTTCACTATAGATTACTTCACGTTTGTGTAAATTCAAAACCCATGTTTGATTTTACCTTGAATTGATAGTTTGGATTTGAATTATTACCTGAATTCAGTTTATAATTTCAAGATATTGTCCTAACTCTGTTAAGATTTTGAGGAGATATCTTGAAGACTTAAACCCTTATTGGAATTTTATGGATACATACTTTACATAAACACCTAATAAGTTTGAGTTTTCTGAACCGCTTCATTGGTTTTCCGAAATGGTTAGTATTTCAAGTACTTCAAAAACTACCTGTTTGGTACGTGCGTTTAAACAACAGTTTTCAATTTTTTTGAAAATATGTGTGGGTGAAAAAGTATGTAGAAATACGTGTAATGTTGTTTAAAAACTGAAAACATGTGTTTGAACACATGTACCAAACGGGAGTCTAGATTTGGTTTCAAGAGGTCATACATGAGATGTTATAGGAGTGCTTGTGTTAAGGCTAGTTGCAGCGCCCTTTAGAGCTTGTTCGAAATACTTTAATCTAAAAAGGGACGCACAGAATATATATATATATATATATAATGAATAACCTTTCAACATAAGAAGCAATGTAATTTGTCTCAAGTGTTGATTAGTTTACAATGAAAATTCTAATCAAACCAACCTGGATTGTTTAGCCATAAGTTAGTACTCATAAGCAACAACAAGCGTACAAGAAAATTAATAGTAACCCTTTTACATCCCCTTTATTAGATTTTAAAAGTTTAGAACAAGTTAGTACTCATAAGCAACAACAAGCGTACAAGAAATTATTCCTAACCCTTTTACATCCCCTTTATTAGATTCTAAAAGTTTAGAACAATTGGCAAACTGTGAGTACAAACTTGTCTAGATATAGATTACTATGTCTATAGGTATGATTAGACTATGCTCAAGGTGTTGCAAGTCAGAATACAAGAATAAGGAAGCTGCAAGTTCAAAAATTAGAAATATGACAGGCTTGATTGATCGAGAAAAGATAGTTTGATCGATTGAATTGTGTTTCTGCAGAATTTAAATTAAGGCCCAACAGCCCATTGACCCATTAGATGATTAGGGTTTCAGATATTTTTCACTAAGTATATAAAGAAAACCCTAAGGCACGTTTTAAAAAGAATTTGAAACTTCTCTTTGGAGATTTAAAAGGTTTGTGTCTTCTCCTTTCAAAGTTATTACCGAAAATCAATCTACATATTATTAGATCTGGTAGATCTGAAGTTGTTATATATCAGTTATCAAAAGTGTTGGATTTAAACCTTCAAGGGTGGTCTTGGAGTCGTAGACTGGAGGTCTATGCTAGAGATCTAAAGCGTGACCTGCAGGTTCATGTTGGAGCAGATCCACATCAAGGAAGTCTGAGGGTTTTAGAGCTAGGTTTAATAATCATAGTTAAGTTTACTACGAATTAAATATTCTTGACTGTAAACTTCTATTTGATATAGTGGACAGTTTTTATTAGGATAGTTCACCTTAGGCTTTTTTATTTATTTATTTATTTTATTTTTACCTTGAAACTAGTTTGGTTCGTTGGTTTTCTTGGATCATTATATCTTGTATTATTTAGTTTTCCGCTACATGATATATTTGATATATGTTTAACCTAAGGCTTGAATAATTGACCTAATTAATAACTTGGCCTTAAAATTGGTTAAACATTGTTTATTCAGGGGTCTAAAAACTAACACCCTTCAACATTGCTTCCTTTATTCATATAAACTATAAAGTATAAACTCTTAAATGGAAAAACACTCAATTAAACCTTTTAGGACTTTGCTTGATATTGCTTTGAGCATGTACAACATCGGCCCCAAAGTTCTTCAAATAAATCCCGAGAATAGCTGGGTATTTCATATTCTTCAACAGGTTAAGACACTGATTGTGAATCAACAAGGTTGTTCGCAATTCACTTTTAGCATCTCCGAATCTCCCCAGTCGGCAGTCGCAAGTCTAAATATGCTGGTGCTAAGTTTTCATATAGAATATCATGGTACTTACTAGCACAATTTCCATATGTTGCTCTAGCACTCTCATTTGGATCATTATTACTTAAGACGTTAAGTGTTCGATTCAAATTTTTAGCTTGACATGAAGCGCAGCACTCGAGTATTCTCCCAGCTCGTCCCTTATCATCATCTGCATCTACACTTCTAGAGAGCATGGAAGAACTACCACATGTCTCAAAGGTACTACCAGCAGAATTGCAATAGAGAGGCACTAAGCTTCTACCACATATATCACCGAAACTGTCATTTGTAATTCCATTAGCTACGTTCTGCTTTGTTGCTAAAGCAAAAATAATAAAGGAAAGCAACATTGAATTTCTTTGAAACAATCCCATATATGATGTAATAACAAAAACCTGCACAAAGGAAATAAAAGAAACTTGTATCAATTGAGAAAGATGAACTAAAATAATTCAAATTAAGCTTAAATTAATGAAACATGTTAGTAGTTGATTTATTTTACCAATAAAAAAGGCTAAATTTCAAATTTATTCTTGAATCTTTGATCATTATTTCAAAATTGTCTTTATATTTTAAAATGTGTCCAAAAAAAAAAGTTCTTATCATAATTATTAAGTGAAACATTTAAAGAATAAGAATGATCTTGAAACACATATTAAAGTTTAAGGAACAACTATGCAATTTAACGTTAAGAGAAATGTAGCTCAACTGACACCTCCTAGTGTTTGTAATTGAGACAGCTAGGATTCAAATCTCCCCATTTTTTTCTTCAATGGGGTTTCCCCTCTCTTATTGTATTTATCAAATTATCAAAAAAATAAAAATAAAAATGCAATTTAACATAATAAATTTTTTTTTTGAAACCCTGTTGTATAGAGATGGAATTATGACGAAAGCTAATCTTTGGTTGGACAAACTTTAATATTTGATTGACTAAATATGTGGCGAGTTTAGGTATTTTTATAGAGATATTATCTTATAATAAAAATTGAAAAACACAGTCATAATGGCTATGATATGGACTATTTATTGACTTTATTCAAATGTTCAGATTACCAATTTTTTTTAGAAGGATTGAGATTACCATTTGGTCAGCAATATGTGTAACGTACAGGAAAGTTCAATAATTTTATTATATAAAAATAATAATTTTCTCTTTTTTATATATAAATATGGATTTTGATCATTTTGATAGTTATTATTAGACATTTATTTTGATTGTGTTGGTAGATGAAAATTTGATAATTATGGTAGGTTTTTTTTTAATAGATATTTATTAACTTATCAAAAAAATTAATAGGCATTAATTTATTATGATCGTATTTTTAAATAGAACTATTAAATATGAGATGGGTTCAAGTTACACCTAGTGTAACCTCACAAGAGTTACACATTTTTTAGACCATTGATATGAAAGGTAGCATGCTAATTAAGGTGGCCTGTATAATTGTAAATATAAAAGGTAATCTCAAGTTACACCTTAACCTTTCTTCCTAAAGAATGCTTTTGCGCAAATGCTTTAATCCTATTTTAGCAAATGATAATAATAATAATAGTGTTATGGTGCATGGACAAAAATAGTTTAGGCCGTAAGGCACACAAAGCCGGGGGATAAAGAAAAATTCAAATCATTGTTTCCTTGGATTTCTTTCAATTGTTTGTATAATCTAAAAACTAGAAAAAAAAATGTAGAAAATCATATTTTTCAAACAAGGCGGAGCTATTTGTATGGTCTAATCTTGTAACCATTTTTTATTAATTGTAAATATGAAAGGAAGCATGCTAATTAAGGTGGCCTGTATAATGAATATTTGGGGTTAGCCTGACAACTTTGTGTTTCTTGTTCTAGAGCGATTTGCTTTAGATCTTAGTTGGGTATACAATTTAACAATTATATAATTAAAGGTTGCCTAAAAGTACATAGAACACAAAGATTGCGTGAGAGAGGGAGAGAAGATGAAGTTGATGATGGAGAGTAGAGAGTTAATGCTGTTTTTTATTTTTCTATTTTTAATAAGAAGAGCTAATGACTTAATTACTAATTTCTAGGGAACAATAATGACATGACCACGAGTTTTTTTTCACCCTTAGATCTAATACAAATCAATGGTCTAAAAAATGTGTAACTCTTATGAAGTTACATCTGGTGTAACTTGAACCCATCTCATTAAATATATAATTATGTTAATTATTGATAGATTTTTTTTTTTACAATTATGTTTGTAGGGTTTGACTTACCTCAAGTACTTTTTAAAAAAGAATCTCTTTTTGTTTTAAAGAAAGATTGCCACATCACCCATTAACTAAATAAAATATGGAGATTAATACCTACCCACTACCACTTGCCATTATATATTTAAAACAAAAGGATATGTCTAATTAAAAAAGTACTGGAAGTAAGTCAAACTCATGTTTGTATATAAAACCATTTACTCTACCATTTAAAGAAATGACAATGAAGCAAGATTTTAATTGAGAATTCAAACATAGAATAGAATTTAAATTTAATTAAAAATATTAGAATATATACATGTAAAATTGTGATGACTCAAAATCTTATGTATACAAATATTATGATGGAAACCAAAAGTCAACCTATTTAATTTTATAGAGGGAAAGTTAACGAATGCTCTAAGAGCATTAGTTTTAGAAATATTTTTAGAAACTTTTTAGAAGCATGAAGTTTTGCCTAATTGTCTTCACTTCCACTATGCTGATATATTGTGAGAAGCTCTTGGGTTTCTTCCAAAACAAAGTTATTTGGAAAAATTTGCTTAATAGCATATGAAGAGAGAGAAAATTCCCGACCTATCACAAGCTAACACATTATACTACCAAGTCCACAAAGTACGGCCAATTACAAAGCAACATTGAATTTCTTTGAAACAATCCCATATATGATGTAATAATAAAAACTTGCACAAAGGAAATAAAGGAAACTTGTATCAATTGAGAAAGATGAACTAAAGTAATTCAAATTAAGATTTAATTAATGAAACATGTTAGTAGTTGATTTGTTTTTCCTAAAAAAAAGAGAGAGGCTAAATTGCAAATTTATTCTTGAATCTTTGATCTTTATTTCAAAATTGTCTTTATATTTTAAAATGTGTCAAAAAAAAAAGTTCTTATCATAATTATTTAGTGAAACATTTAAAGAATAAGAATGATCTTGAAACACATATTAAAGTTTAAGGAACAACCATGCAATTTAACATTAAGAGACATGGAGCTCAATTGATACCTCCTAGTGTTTGTAATTGAGACAACTAGGATTCAAATCCCTCCCCCCCACCCCCTTCTTTTTTTCTTCAATATGGTTCCCCCTCTCTTATTGTATTTATCAAATTATCAAAAAAACAAAATGCAATTTAACATAAGAATTTTTTTTTTTGAAACCCTGTTATATAGAGATGGAATTATGATGAGAGCTAATCTTTGGTTGGACAAACTTTAATATTTGGTTGATAAATATGTGGCGAGTTTAGGTATTTTTATAGAGATATTATCTTATAATAATAATAAAAAAAACACAGTCATAATGGCTATGATATGGACTATTTATTGACTTTATTCAAATGTTGAGATTACCAATTTTTTTTAGAAGGATTGAGATTACCAATTGGTCAGCAATATGTGTAATGCACACGAAAGTAAAATAATGTTATTATATAAAAATAATAATTTTCTCTTTTTTTTTTTGTATATAAATATGAATTTTGATCATTTTGATAGTTACATTTATTTTGATTATATTGGTATATGAAAATTTGATAATTATGGTAGGTTTTTTTTTTTTTTTTTTTTTTTTTTTTGGCGTAAATGCACTTTTAGTCCTTATATTTTGACGTTTTTCCATTTTAGTCCCTACATTTTATTTTTTCCACTTTTAGTCCCTAAAACCAATTTACGCTTTCCGTTTTAGTCCTTGAAGCACTATTCCGTCAGCTAACTAACGGAGAAACTAACCTGAGCATTAAAATATTATTAAAAAAATTATTTGACATTTTTTAAATACCAAAATTAAAAAAAATAATTAATTACTCAATTTAATGTTACTGTAGAAAGAATAGAAACCCACCGAATCAAAGAACATGAAACCCAGCAAAACATGAAACCTAGCAAAAGAATAGAAACCCAGCAACCAAAACCTCATACTCTCTCTCTACCCTCTTTCACTCACTGCTCGCCCTTTCGTCTTCATTCTCTCTCAAAACGATCTCAAAGACGCCACTTCATCCTCCTTCGACAACTCGCCCCCCAATCCCACCACTCCCCATGACTCGTCCGAGTGGGACGAGTTCGGCTCTGAGTCCCACTCACCTCACAAGTCCGAGGACGAGCTTGACCTTGGCTCCTGGCGCCCGATCTTTGAACCTGACTCCTCCTCCTCCACCTCGGCCCCACTCGATCTAGTCCCTGCCTCGGAGTTCGATTCGCTCTTGATGGGGTGGCCATGGAGATCGACTTCTTGTAAGGTATCCTTGGCGGCCTTAGCGACTTCGATTCGCTTGAAGAAGTCGAAAGCGTAGCTGCAAGAAGAGTAAGAGGTGACGCTATCGAGCGCACCGTACTGGACAAAGAGATCCATGAGATTTGAGTCCGCAATGTCGCTGGCTAGGTTACCGACCCAGAGATTGTTCGATGGTGTCTCCGATTCGTCAGAGTCGCCGCCAATTCTTCCTGGCTTGGTGTTCATCATCATCGATTTGTTGTTCAGAGGTGGCATTTGCGGATCAATTGGGAATTTGGGTCTCACCACAGAGAGAGAGAGAGTGATTGGGTTTGGAGAGAGAGAGAGAGATAGAGAGATTTGATTTAGGGGAATGGTCTAGAGAGAAAAAAGAGAAGTGGATGAGAGTGAAAAGAGGGGCAGATGAGATTTGATTGGGTTTGGTGGTTTTAGGTTGCTACTGTGTTTACTTTAAATTTCTGGGTTTGTTTTTTTCATGTGGAATTTATTATTTTTCTGGGTTTATGGGTTTGATTTGTTGGAGGATTCAATGGAGGAAAGGGATTTTGAATGAATTTTTGCATGTGAATTTTTGCATGTTTAATTTTCTGGGCAACCTTCATGTTCTTTCCCGAAGAACATGAAGAACATGTAACTTTGTTCTTCCGAAAATAATGAAAAGAAAAAAAAGAAATTTTTTTAATTGGTTTATGTTTGTTATTGTGTTCTTTGCGTTTGTGTTTGTGTTTGTGATCTTGTGGTAATGTTTAAATTTGAGTTTGTGTTTTTTGTGTTTGGTAAGAATATGAATCATATACAGGAAACAACATAAAGAACATGAATATGTTCTTCTGAGTTCAACAAAAAAAGAATATGTTCTTTTGAAAAAAAAAAATTGGAAAAAAAAATTCTTTTTAATTAAAAGAAAGTAAATTTTTTTGTTGGAAAGAAAATAATTTTGTTTGTTTGTTTTTTTATTTTAATTAAAATTGAGTAATTAATTAATTATTTATAATTTTGGCATTTAAAAAATGTTAAATAATTTTTTTAATAATATTTTAATGCTCAGGTTAGTTTCTCCGTTAGTTAGCTGACGGAATAGTGCTTCAAGGACTAAAACGGAAAGCGTAAATTGGTTTTAGGGACTAAAAGTGGAAAAAATAAAATGTAGGGACTAAAATGGAAAAATATCAAAATGTAAGGACTAAAAGTGCATTTACGCCTTTTTTTTTCAATAGATATTTATTAACTTATCAAAAAAAAAAATTAATAGGCATTTATTACGATTGTATTTTTAAATAGAACTATTAAATATATAATTATGGTAATTATTGATAGATTTTTTTTAAAAAAAATTATGTTTGTAGGGTTTGCCTTACCTCCAGTACTTTTTTAAAATGAATCTCTTTTTGTTTTAAAGAGAGATTGCCACATCACCCATTAATTAAATAAAATGTGGAGATTAAAACTCACTACTACTTGCCATTGTATATTTAAAACAAATGATATGTTTAGTTAAAAAAGTACTGGAGGTAAGCCAAGCCCATGTTTGTATATAAAACCATTTACTCTACCATTTAAAGAAAAGGCAATTGTAGGGGTGACAGGCCCAAGAATGCACATCTACATATATATTGGGCCAGGGGCCCAATCCGAGGACATGAATAGTCCGAGGACCGGTAAACACCTTCCTAAGAACCTGTGTTGGTAAGTAAAGAGGTGAGGTCTGATCATAACCATCCGAGAAGGCTATCCGAGGAGGAATACTTCCTCAGCAGGGCAAAGCTGAAGTCAGAAGGAGTGGCCTGACACCAGGGGCAACGGTCCGAACGACTCCACTAATGTGGATAAGTATCCAAAAGGAACAGGATAGAGGGAGGTCATGAAATATCTCAAGGGAAAGCTGCTACCACCACATTAAATGCTCTGCAACTAACTTTCTAGCTGCATTAATGTGGAGAAGACTCCTGAACAGTGCTGCATTGGCTGCCCCAATGCACAGAGGGTCTAAGAGGGTGTCCGATGGGACAATCACTCAAGCAGTGACTTGCATAATTAACAAGTGGAGGACCAAGATCGTCTAAAGAGAACTATATAATGGAAGAGACCCTCCATGGAGGTGAGAATGAGAAACGAAGGGAAAAACACTGTAGCAATCAAGAATTGTATTTGTAATCAAACTTAAGAGAAATATAGAAGAATTGATCTCCTCAGACTGTGCCGAGGACGATTTTCTTTAGTTTAAACTTGTCTATCTTCATTCTCTTGTCATCAAGATCTACTCTACTTGTTGTTTGATTCACTAAAGCCTAGTTTTCTAACCCACTCTCTACAAATTTATTATTTTGGGCTTAAGTCCATCCACTTTTTAGGTGAGGGACTTAAATCTGGTCCTTACAATTGGCGCCATCTGTGGGGATTTCTGGTGTTATAGTGAGTCTAACGTTCAACTATAGTAGGTTCAGGTCCACACTAGGTAGAATCTATGGGGTCCCAACGTGAAGATCATTTTGTTAACCTCGAGCAAAGAAGGGATTGGGAAGGGAGTGTGCATACTACCCATACTAGTAGGAGCCATTCTCGAGGTGGTAGCCACCTTTCTTATGAGAAAAATACCAAAGCCATGCAACTGGAGATTGATCACTTGAAGAGGAGGTTACACTGCGAACGGTGAAGGCGAACTCCTTCCAATTCTGATGTCTCTTTCGACAATGAGAAGGATGGTAGCTATAGGCGCAGATCAAGGACTCCTCCTAGTAAGTCTTTCTTGTATGATGAGGACTATCACCATGAGTACAAAAACAGGAGCTCATCTTCCAAAAGCTTGGGAAATGATGAGATGAGCAGAGCATTCAACCAGATTTCCAGATCATCTTTCACGCATAGAATTGAGGGAGGGAAACTTCCTCGGTGGTTCACTCAGCCCACGTTCGCCATGTATAATGGTCGAACAGACCTTGTAGTGTATGTTAGCCACTTCAATCAAAAAATGGCTGTGCACTCCAAGAATGAGACCTTGATGTGCAAGGTATTCCCATCCAGCTTGGGGCTTGTGGCAATGAGGTGGTTTGATAACTTGGGAGCAAGTTCCATTGATTCTTTGGAACTCACTCAGGCCTTTGGATCTTGCCTTATTACGTGTAGTACGGTTTCTCGACCCTTAGATTCTCTATTATCCATGTCCATGCAAGAGGGTGAGACCTTGAAAACATATTCGGACAAATACTCGGAGATTTTTAGCGAGATTGATGGGGATTTTGATGATGTAGCTATAAGAACCTTTAAGGTTGGCCTGCCTATCGAGCATGATTTGAGAAAATCCTTGACCAAAAAGCCAGTAAGGAGTGTTCGTTGGCTTATAGATCGCATTGATGAGTACAAGCGGGTCGAGGAAGACCAACAACAAGGCAAGGGAAATGGTAAGGCTATCCCTTAGGAGAGGAGGGATTTCAGGTCGGATAGATACAATAATAGCAGGCCCCAAAGAGATTTTGTTGGGCAATTTAGGCCTACAGCCCCTCAAGTGGTAAACACGGTGTTCTGAAAGCCAATACATCAAGTCCTGGAGAAGGTCAAGAATGAGCCATACTTCAAATGGACAAACAAAATGGGACGAGATCTCATGAGGCGCAACCAAAGTCTTCATTGCCAATACCACTAGGAGAGAGGACATACCATCGAGGACTGCAGAACTCTGTGGAACCATCTAGAGCAACTGGTCAGAGAAGGAAGGTTACAAAAATTTTTGTATAGGCCTAACGGGCAAGGAGACCAAGCAAGGTTAAGGGCTCAGGGAAATGCTTCTTTAAGGCCCCAGTTAGGCATAATTAATGTTATTTTTGTTGCACCTGGGAGAACCGGTTCTCATCCATCTAGGGTGATGTCTGTAGCTTGGCTACTTGCCGAGGACTCTAATTTTGAGCCAAAAAGGGCTAGAGTGGAAATCTAACCGGCGTTGAGTTTTTCAGATGAGGACAAAATTGGAACCATCCAGCCATGCGATGATACTTTGGTGGTCACCCTCAAGATAGTAGGGTATGATGTAAAGAAGGTGATGGTAGGTCAGGGCAGTGGTGCAGAGATTATGTACCCTGACTTGTACAAATGGCTGAACTTAAAGCCTGAGGATTTGACAGCCTATGATTCACCTTTGGTAAGTTTTGATGGAAAAGTTGTTATCCTAAAGGGGTCAGATTAGATTGCCTGTGCAGACAGATTTGGAGGTGGTAGAGGTGGACTTTATTATGGTGGATGCTTATTCCCCCTACACTGCCATTGTAGCAAAGCCTTGGATTCATGCCCTAGGGGCCATTTTTTCAACTCTGCACTTGAAGGTGAAGTATCCCTTGGGGGACCGGATTGAAGAGCTTGTGGGCAGTCAATCCATGGCTAGGCAGTGCCTCATGGCTGTAATTATGCATCAGTGTGCAGCTGAGTCCTCGACCTCTGCTGAAGGAGGCTCATAGCAATCAAGGATTCCGGTCCTACCTACGGATGCGATGTCAGGAGAGGCAAAGTGTGAGAGGTTGGAGGAAATTGCTATAGACGATGATTCAGGGAAGTTTTTTCAGATCAGAGCTTAGTTGCCTCCTCGAGAGAAGGAAGAATTATTAGCATTTCTAAGAAGGAATATTGATGTGTTCGCATGGAATGCCTATGAAGCTCCTAGGGTGGATCTGGACTTCATTTGCCATCATCTGAATGTTAACTCGGTTGTCCTCCCTAGGAAGCAACCACCTCGGTGCTCATCTAAAGAGCATTCTGATGCTATCAGGGAGGAGGTGAACAAGCTTAAGCAGGATGGGGCTATTAAAGAAGTGTTCTACCTTAAATGGTTGGCCAATACTGTGGTTGTGAAGAAGAAAAGTGGAAAGTGGCGGGTATGTGTGGACTTCATAGATCTGAGTAAGGCTTGCCCAAAAGATCCTTTCCTCATGCCTCGGATAGACCAGCTAGTGGATGCCATTGTAGGTCATCCTCGGATGAGCTTTTTGGACATCTTTCAAGGATATCACCAGATACCTTTGGCTTTGGATGATTAAGAGAGGACAACTTTTGTTACTCCTATTGGGAATTACCATTACAAGATGATGTCCTTTGGTTTAAAGAATGCAGAGGCTACTTACTAGAGGATGATGACTAGGATGTTTGAGCCACAGTTAGGAAAAAACATTGAGATTTATATAGATGACATGATGATAAAGAGCAAGGCATAATCCTAGCATGTTAATGACCTCGGGAATATCTTCGGGATATTAAGGAGACACAAGCTGCGCCTTAATGCTTTTAAGTGTCTTTTTGGTGTTGGATCAGGAAAGTTCTTGGGGTACATGGTTACTCACCGTGGAATTGAAGTCAACCCTGACCAGATTAAAGCAATTAACAATTTACAACCACCTCGGAATCCCAAGGAGGTCCAAAAGCTAATAGAGATGACTGCTGCTTTAAACCAATTCATATCTCGGTCAGCAGACAGGTGTAGATGATTTGAATGGACTGAGGAGTGTGTCTTAGCCTTCCAGCAGCTGAAGGAGTACATATCTCGACCGCCCATTATGTCCAAACCCGAGATGAATGAGGTTTTGTTTGCTTACATTGCTGTGACTTCCCATGCAGTAAGTCTGGTGCTTGTTTGGGTTGATAATAGTGTACAGGGGCCAGTTTATTATGTGAGAAAATCATTACATGAGGTCGAGGTCCGTTACCTACCACTGGAGAAGGCCATTTTAGCAGTTGTGCATGCTACGCGTAAGCTCCCCCACTACTTCCAATCACACATAGTTGTTGTCCTGACCTAGCTTTCACTTAGATTTCTACTTTGGGGTGCTGATTACAAAGGAAGGATTGCCAAGTGGGCTATGATCTTAGGGGCTTTTGATATCAAGTACATGCCTCGCACCTCTGTCAAAGGTTAGGTTCTCACTGATCTGGTGGTCGAGTTTGCTGAAACCCCATTAGAAGAGAGAGTAGAGAAGCACAGTATGGATGGAAAATCGGTTGGTAAAATCTCCTTATAGGAACCTTTGTCCTAGAAGGTATACGTTAATGGTGCTGCAAACCACAAAGGATCTGGAGTGGGGCTAGTTCTAATATCTCCTAAGAGGATTACAATTGAGAAATCCATGAGATTGGGCTTCTTGGCCACAAACAATGAGGCTGAGTATGAAGCTTTATTGGTAGGAATGGCCATGGTTCAAAAAATGGGTGGAAAAGTAGTGGAGATATTCTCTGATTCAAGGCTAGTGGTGAGCTAAGTTCAAGGAGAGTTGGAAGCCAGAGATCTTAGAATGCAAGAATATTTGAGCAGGTTAGAAATTTATAGTTAGGATTTGAGTCTTTTAATTTATCACAAATCCCTAGAAGTAGAAATACACATGCTGACTCTTTTGCCACACTGACAATCTCCTCCGCACAAAGTTTACCTCGGGTGATCCTTATGCAAGACTTGTGTAAATCTACTAAAGTAGGGAGAAACGTGACTCATATTCATCATATTAGGGTGGGTCCTAGCTGGATGGACTCTATTGTACTATTCCTGAAGGAAGATATTTTGCCCAAGATTAAGTCTGAGGCCAATAAGGTACGGAGAAAGGCTCCTCGGTTTTGGCTGTCTGAGGACCAAAAGTTGTATAAGAGATCTTTTTCTGGACCATATTTGCTATGCATACACCCTGAAGCAGTTGAACTACTCCTGGAAGAGTTACATGAGGGGATTTGTGGAAGTCACACAAGAGGCAGGTCCTTGTCCCGTAGAGCCCTCACCCAGGGGTATTGGTGGCCAAATATGCAAAGGGAGGCATAAGAGTATATGAAGAAATGCAACCAATGCCAAAGATTTGCCCCAAGCATTCATCAACTAGGAGGAGTCCTTAATCCTCTATTCAGCTCTTGACCTTTTGCTCAATGGGGCTTGGACATTGTAGGTCCTTTCCCTAAGGCCGTAGGGAATAAGAGATATTTGTTGGTCGGCATGGATTATTTCACCAAGTGGGTTGAAGCTGAACCATTGGCGAATATCAGGGACGTGGATGCCAAGAGATTTGTTTGGAAAAATATTGTCACTCGGTTTGGAATCTCTCGTACCCTCATCTCGAACAACGGACTTCAGTTTGATAGCAAGGCTTTCAAGAGGTATTGTTGTGATATGGGCATAACAAATAGATATTCCACCCTGGCGTATCCATAGGGGAATGGATAAGCTGAAGCTGTCAATAAGGTCATAGTTAGTGGGCTTAAAAAGAGGCTAGATGACGCAAAGGGAAAATGGGTAGAAGAGTTACCACACGTCTTTTAGACATACCAGACTGCACCTCGTAAGTCCACTGGGGAGACCCCCTTTTCAATGACTTATGGAGCCAAGGCTGTTATTCCTTTAGAGACTGGATTCCTAACATTGAGAATGAGTTCTTTCACTTCGAGCAACAATGATGAGTTGTTAGGAAAGAGCCTATACTTAATTGAAGAACGAAGAGAAAATGCCATGGTCCAATTGGCCTATCATCAACATAAGCTTAAGTAAGGGTATGATGCCAACGTAAAGCTAAGACCACTGGCGCCTAGAGACTTGGTGTTAAGAAAGGTTTTGGGTACTGTAAAGAACCCAGCATGGGGAAAGTTAGGGCCCAATTGGGAAGGGCCATATCGCATCACCTCAGTGGTTGGGATAGGTGTATATCATCTTGAAAACCTAGATGAGAATGTTGTACCATGCCCCTAGAATGTAAATAACCTGAAAAGATATTATTATTAATGAAATTCTTCCTTGTCACATTCTCGTTTATTACATTATCTATTGAGCTTCATATTATTATTATTCTAAGTATCAAACAGAACCTTGGTCATGCCTGACTTCTCAGACCACATACCTTGGGTAAATTGATATGTTGAGTTACTTTTCTAAGTATTAAACAGAACCTTAGCTATGCCTACTTCCTTGGATCACATACTTTGGGTAAATTAATAATTTATGGCATCTTTTTAAGTATCAAACAGAACCTTGGTCATGTTTGGCTCCCCGGACCACATACCCTGGGTAAATTGATATGTTAAGTTACTTTTTTAAGTATTAAACAGAACCTTAGCTATGCCTGGTTCCTCGGACCACATACTTTAGGTAAATTAATACATAATGACATCTTCTTAAGTATCAAACAGAACCTTGGTCATGCCTGACTCCCTGGACCACATACCTTGGGTAAATTGATATGTTAAGTTACTTTTCTAAGTATTAAACAGAACCTTAACTATGCCTGGTTCCTCGGACCACATACTTTGGGTAAATTAATACTTAATGACATCTTTTTAAGTATCAAACAGAACCTTGGTCATGTCTGGCTCCCTGGACCACATACATTGGGTAAATTGATATGTTAAGTTACTTTTCTAAGTATTAAACAGAACCTTAGCTATGTCTGGTTCCTCGGACCACATGCTTTGGGTAAATTAATACTTTATGATATTTTCCTAAGTATCAAACAGAAACTTGGTTATACCTGTCTCCTCGGACCACATACCTTGTGTAAATTGATATCCCCAGACATCTTTCGAAGTATTAAATAGAACCTTAGTTATGCCTGGTTCCTCGAACCACATGCTTTGGGTAAATTAATACTTCATGCTATTTTTCTAAGTGTTAAACAGAACCTTAGCTATGCCTGGCTCCTCAGACCACATGCTTTGGGTAAATTAATAATTTATGGCATTTTTCTAAGTAGCCAACAGAACCTGCATCATGTTTGGGTCCTCAGATCACATGCCTAGAGTAAATCAGTATTTCCTATTGATGCTTTAAAATATCAAATAGAACCAGCTGTTCTACATGGCAAAGATCTTCACTGTAATAGCATGTTCAAAAATAAAAAAGGAAAATGTTCATGAGCATCACTTAAAGCGTTTGTAGGAATATATATATATATATATATATATATATATATATATCTATTTGAGAATTAATTACTCCTCTAGTCCATTAAACTTACTAATGAATGGAGGATTGACTAGAGTTAAACTTGTACTTACACGGCATCAATGTGTATGTTTTTTAAGTTAAAACTATACTTTGTCGAGGTGGTGGACTTAGTAAAATTAGCATATCTTGATGCTGGTCATGTGATGTGTAACGACTATGCTGCCAATTATGCGAATTAGTAAATAGAGTTATACCATATCACTACATCTGTTAAGTGTTAACTGAAACAGAAATCATGTTTGGATCAATATGAACTTCACAAGTATAAAAGAAAGACTTGCAATTTTCATTAAGATCAAGCCTTAGAAAAAGGCAGATTAGTTACAAAGGATTAACTTCATTACAAATCTCGAAAATAAAGACAACAGTTAAAAAAGAAAAGAAAAGAGAGAACTACACTCTAAACTACTTCTTCTTTAATACAATTTTCCCTTGAGTTGGTCCTTTGGCAGTTTGGGGGAGTGTAGCCTTTGAAGATCTTGAATCTTTACTTTTAAGGTCACCCGGGCCAAGTAAGGGGAGAGTGGCTAGAACTATCTCCATGGTGGAAGGCACCTTTTTCTCTTTAGATGGATCCTGAGGAACAGCTGGGGGCTTGGTGGCATCAGGGGCCATTCCTTTGTTGGCATCAGATTCTTTTTTAGCAGCCCTTTGCTATTAAGGCTTCTCGGACAGGCCGTCAAAGGCTAGAGGGGCCTTAGCCGAGCTGCCCTTCCTAAGTTCTGCCACCTTGGAAGAGGTGTCAGCCTTGGAACTGGTTGAGCCAGGTGCGCAGATAGCAGGAGGGTAATATACACTCTCTACTCTCCTAAGCACAGAAGAGGCCTTAAACCCAGCCTGGTTAAGAGTCTCGTTCCATACTTGGAGGCAGTAGGTTCTACATACCCCCGCAACCTCAGCCCTAAGGGCCTCCTTAGTCTTTGCTACCCCCACATTGTAGCCCTCCTGCTCAGCTCGGTCCCTTGCCTTCTCGGCCTCCTCCCTCGCCTTCTCGGTCTCCTTCAGTTTCTTCTTCAAGGCAGTTATTTGACATTTGGAGGCGGCCAACTGATCCTCAGCTTGACGTAGGAGCACCTGTTGACCTTCGGCCTACTTCTCAGTGTTGTTTAAGATGGCCTCTGCACTCTTTTTATCCCTCTCTACCTCGGACATTTTACTCTTCATCTCATTTTTTTTTTCCGGCCATATTGAAGGCCTCCACGGCGGCGTTGCGCCTCCCTTCTTCTTCTTTCATCTGCCGCTGGCACTAATTGGTTATCTCCTCTAACTAGAATGAGGCTTGAATAGTCTACTGAGGAAAGAAACATAGATCCAAAAAAAAAAAAAAAAAAAAAGAGAAGGAAAAGAAAGGTAAACAGTAAAGGGAAGAAAAGGAAGGAAAGTTGCAGCATTCAAAATGAAAAGAAATATGGGTAAGTGAAGAGCTTACCATAGCGAGGTACCTCTTCAAACTGAGGAAGACCTTGTGCCTCCTCATAGACTGGAGCTCGGCCATCTCCTCGGGGAGCAGTAGAGCCTGCTCCATTGCGTCGGTCACATAGTCGGCCATCCCTCCTTGGAAGTCCTTGATGGAGGCACTGGCTGGTAGAGGAGCCCCATCTAGCATTGGGGTGAGGGTCCAGGCTAGAGGTGCGACCTGAGGATCACTCCTCTTTTCAGTGCCCTTTTGCCCCACTTTAGCTTGCTTGACTGCTCTTTGGGTCTCTTCCTCTTGAGAGGGTAGGGATTTTCCAACTTCCACCACCTCATTGCCCTTTGGATCCCTTTTCTTTTTTAGGTTGGCGGGTTCAAGTCGGAGGGGCGGGGCGGGTAGGGGGGGAAGCCTAGTCTGGGTTGTCTTCCCAGGCGCATTCCCCCCTGGTTGGGACTCTAGTAATTCTTGCAAGGTAGACCTCGGTTTGCATTGGATGCCCATGTCATTCGGAATGGAAGTAACTCCTCAGTGTTGGCTGAATTGGGCTGGAGAAGAATGGCCAAGGTCACCCAATGGAATCTTAGGGGATAAGAACCGGTTGAAGACTTCAAAATCGTCCTTAGTTTCTTCAAAGTCTGATACTTCAATGATCTTTTCCTCTCCCTTGGTTGAAGGTGGAGATGAGGTTTCTCGGCAGCGCGTTGGAAAGGCAGTGCTACCTTAGGTATGCCTTCGGGGATAGGCTCAGTGGTGAGAGTGCCTTCTGGAACGGGGCTGCTGATGAGAAAGCCTGGGGCGGCAATGCTGATCCTTTGTAGATGAGGAACCCTGGCTTTGATAACGCACTTTAGCGCCTGGAAACTCTTAGAGATAGGGATGTAGTCCAATATTAAATGGGCAGCCCTTAGTTGTTTGTCTATGCGGACAAACACCTCGGCCTTCAGGATTTTGTCCAAACTTTGCTGGTTCACCAGACTGAAGTTAGGAATGGCAGCTCTCTTGTCTGCAAAACTATCAAGAGAAACAAAAAGCATCATTAGCAAAGGACAACTCAAATCAAAGGAATTTTCAGGTACAAACACAAACAAAGGAAAAAGAAAGAGGGGTAACTTTGAAATTGTAAACCTAGACCTAGAACCCCACATGGTTTCCCCTCTCTTGTCGAACAGGGGAGGCCATCATGCCACTCCCTTGATACGATCAAGAAATCTTTTTTTAGGCCTTTATTGGAATTGGGGAGGCATTGGATAAGCCTGACCTCAGGGTACCTAGATTTTAGGTAATACCCCTGCCCCTTTAAGTGATGAAGGTTGTAAATCCAATTGATGTCGTGGTGTGTGAGATTTAAGCCCATTCTCTCGTTAAGGGCATCTACACTACCTAAGATTCTAAACATGTTGGGTGCGCACTGGGTGGGAGCTAACCTATAGGCTCTAAGGTAGTCCCTAGTAATTGTACCCATGAGGATTCTCATCCCTCCTTCTATAAAGGCAATCATTGGGATTACTACCTCTCCCTCTTGTCTGTCTTTGTGCCATTGCTCCTGTTTACAATATATGATGGCAACCCTTGGCAGGATCCTATACTGAGCCCTAAAGTTCTCTAAACCTTCCTCAGAGTCTACCAAATGAGCGAATCTACCCATTTCTAAGAAAATTTTGGAGGAACTAAGAAGATTGAGAGAAGTGAGAAGAGCCGAGGAGGAAAGGACACAAAGAAAAGAAAAGTATATGGAAAAATAAAGTGAAAAGGTGTATGAAGACTCATAGAAAAAAGAAAAACTCTCCTCGAACAGGCTCTTGGTATTTGTAAGGGCACGAGTGAGTTGGGTAAGTTTACAGGTTCAATGTATGAGCGCTAAAGTGAAATGAAAGGAGAGTGAGGTGAGTGATTGATTTGGGCAGTATTTATATCAAAGGAAAGTTATGAGTGGGAAAATTCCCGCCCAGACTCCAGCAAAATCTCAGCCATTGGATCTGCATTACGCTGTAGAACGTGGGGGACAGGGAGTCGTAAAAATTTAATGAGGACGTGTCTCGAATGCCGAAGTATAAGGAGCATGCCTTGGGCAGTTAAAAAGGCATCTTTACAGTCAGAGGTGGTATACGATGAGCACAAAGCAACTACAGTGACATCAAAATCCACTTTTCTCCCTGAGGAGCTAGAAAGAAGAATTTTGAGGGGCTATTGTAGGGGTGACAGGCCCAAGAATGCACATCTATATATATTGGGCTAGGAGCCCAATCTGAGGATGGGTAAACACCTTCCTAAGAACTTGTGTTGGTAAGTAAAGAGGTGAGGTTTGATTATAACCATTCGAGAAGGCTGTTCGGGGAGGAATGCTTCCTCGGTAAGGCAAAGCCAAGGTCAGAAGGAGTGGCCTGACACCAGGGGCAACGGTTCGGACGACTCCACTAATGTGGATAAGTATCCAGAAGGATCAGGACAGAAGGAGGCCATGAAATATCTCAAGGGAAAGCTGCTACCATTGCATTAAATGCTTTACAACTAACTTTCTGGCTACATTAATGTGGAGAAGACCCCTGAACATTGTTGCATTGGCTGCCCCAACGCACAGATGGCTTAATAGGGTGTCCGATGGGACAAGCACTCAAGTAGTGGCTTAGATGATCAACAAGTGGAGGGCCAAGATCATCTAAAGAGAACTATATAATGGAAGAGATCCTCCATGGAGGTGAGGACGAGAAACGAAGGGAAAAACACTGTAGCAATCAAGAATTGTATTTGTAATCAAACTTAAGAGAAATATAGAAGAATTGATCTCCTTGGACTGTGCTGAGGATGATTTTCTTTAGTTTAAACTTGTCTATCTTCATTCTCTTGTCATCCAGATTTACTTTACTTGTTGTTTGATTCACTAAAGCCCAGTTTTCTAATCTACTCTCTACAAATTCATTGTTTTTGGCTTTTTGGGCCTAAGTCCATCCACTTTTTGGGCGAGGGACTCGAATTTGGTCCTTACAACAATGAAGCAAGATTCTAATTGAGAATTTAAACATAGAATAGAATTTAAATTTAACTAAAAATATTAGAATATTTACATGTAAAATTGTGATTACTCAAAATCTTATGTATAAAAATATTATAAGGGAAACCAAAAGTCAACCTATTTAATTTTATAGAGGGAAAGTTAATGGATGCCCTAAGAGCATTAGTTTTAGAAATATTTTTAGAAACTTTTTAGAAGCATGAAGTTTTGCCTAATTGTCTTCACTTCCACTATGCTGAATACTGATATATTGTGAGAAGCTCTTGAGTTTCTTTCAAAATATAGTTATTTGGAAAAATTTGCTTAATAGCATAATTTTAGGAAAAATTTGTTAAATAACACCTAACCAAAATTATTTAGTTATGTAGCACTTTTTTGGAACTCGAATTTGTCAAACTCGAGTTCCAAGTATTATATTCGATTAGATTGCATGGAACTCAAGTTTGACAAACTCGAGTTCTAAAAAGATGCTACAAAAATAAATAAGTTTGACCGGGTGATTTTTTTCTAAATATTTTCAAAAATTATGCTATTTGGCAAAATATGCCATAGTTATTTTGGTGGAACAACCATGATAACCCATTTTAAGTTATACAATTCTCTCTCCATGCTCTTAATGCTGGCTCAGTGGCTCATAGGTAGCAGTCATAACCAATTTGTTACAAATATCAATAAGTTACGTCGTACCAGAGAACATTCTTGATTTATCTTTTAATATTGCAATATACAAGTCCGTGACAGAGTTTATTCAAAAGAGAGTATAAAAAGATACAATACTAAAGAAAAGCTAGTCTTGAGTGGACCTCCATTTTGGATATAGGGTTTACAAAGGAAAGTACAACTTAGAAGGAGAGGAAAACAGCATAAAAGACCAAAAATAGTAAAGAGATATTTGGCTTTTATGGTAAAGAGATATTTTATTTGCATTTTTCGATTTTATATTGTATTAAAGGCCTAGGATACAACATCATATATATGACATTTTTGTTCTCATCAAATTCTCCTTAAATTAATTAAATTGTTGGAAAGATATAAGAATACTACTTCAATGAATATAGTTAAATTGTTTTATTAAAAAAACAATATAATTAAATTCTGTTTAATATAATACAATATGCTGTCTTTTTTACACAGCACTTATATATCATATAAATTAAGAATATTGGAACTATAGCATAACTGCATCTACTCTCAATTGTCATCACTGCTGTCATTGGAAGTGGTCACGTGAAATTGTACAATGGAGAAAGGGGGAAGATTTCATTTGTCAAGGATAAGCAGATCACTTGTATTCATGTATTGAGGAAATTATAGCTACAATGTGGATGACCGAAATTCACAAGTAATCTATTTATTTTTTATTTTACAACATCCTATAACTTGTGTTTTAAACAAGCACAACAAGAAAGATGAACAAAAATTCACGAGTAACTCATTCAAATAAATCCAAAAATACATTTAATTATATACTTAATTTTACAACATGTTTAAGTGGTTAATTATGAATGATATAGTGGAGACTTTCTGTTTACAACTTTTTACATTAACTTATCACTATTTTTTTTTTCCACAACTTATATAAATTATTTTAACAAATTGTGAAATTGAGTATATATATATTCTTTTTTTTTTTGGTTAAAAAAATGCATATATTACAAACCGACTAGAAAACCTCATAGTTATCAAACTCTAAAAAAAAAGAAAAAGAAAAAAAAGATCACGATGAGGGTCCCATGCAAATTGAGTGTGCAATTTCAATTTCTATTAGATTCTGTATTCAAGTGACCCTCCCTTTCCAGGTGTTTTCCTTTTCTGATCTTTTTTTTTTTTTTTTTTTTTTTTTGGGGGTCCTTTTGATAGCTTCTAGGTTTATTTCTGTGCATATGGAGGTTTGCATAGACGGAGCCCACGTGGTAAAATCAGCAAAAGTTTGGTTTGTTAGTCAAAGAAAACGTAAGAAGAGGAAAAAAGTGACCAAGAAAAAGAGTGGAGGACAATCTTACAAATTAGCAATCGTAATTTTTTTAAAAAAATCTCATTTATTATCTCACTCTATCTCAGACTTCTCTTTTCTCTCAAACCACCACCATGACCACTAAAACTCAATCAGTGAGCCCCACAACCACCACACCACAGCTCACAGATGTCACAATTCATGCCACAATCCACAAGGCTGAATCCAAAATCACCAAAAAAAAAAAAAAAATTAAATAAATAAAACCACCACAAACCACAAACCCACTTGTTGAAACCACAACCACTTCCTCACCACCATAGTTACAAAGCCCACCATCACAAACCAAAACCATAAATTTGAAACCAAAGTACCGTTGTAAACCCACACTACTCATGTTACCCAAATCAAACCAATCCCAAAACCCACTGCTAAGCTAAACCAAACCAAATCTAGCCACTAAACCACCAAACCCACCCACCACTGCCTTCGAAACCGAATCTGTCATCATTGACGCCATGAGGTGGCCCTACCACAAGATCAATGTCATTGTCCTCTAAAGAGCACTACCCAAATTGAAAAGTATCCAAGAAAATGGGAGATCGGGTTTGAATTCATACCAACAAACGACTGTTTTTATACACAAAATATACATCGCACCCAGACAACTATACTCAAGGTTCACAAACCCACATCCCAGAAACACTAAAAATGTTAGGTTCTAAAGTTTAGGATTTTATGTATTTAGAACTCTAATGTGTATTGTTGGCAAACCATGATCAAAACAATGTGTTTAGAAGTGTTTAAAACTAGTTCAAAGTTGTGTGTCAATGTAAAGTTGGAATCGAGTTAAAGCAGAAAGCATTGTGCCTTTCGGCCTGGCTCGATCGATCGAAAGACAGACTCGATCGATCGAAACTCGGACATAATGCTTTTCTGTAGATTCGTTCAACTCAGCCCTAGTTGTTTTAAAACGTTTTTAGGGTTTCTTATTTGTCCTAAGTATAAAAGGCAAACCCTAGCCACGTTTTAGTGTTGCTCATATTTGCGGTTTGTGTAAATCTCTTGTGAGATTTAGAGGAGCTTTCCTTTACACAAACTTAGGGTTTTTCAAGGAAAAGATTTATCTATGCCTTGATGATCAATTCAGTTGCTGTCATTAAAGCTTAAAGAAAACACAAGCGGGTGTGCTTGTAGCTGGTGGTGAATCCAAGAAAGAAGGAGTTCGTGAATTCGAAACTTGCATGTGGTCGTGTCAGTAAGTTCTACTGGATGATAGCAATAAGAAGTCGAGCGTGAGGGCTTGTAAGTCTTATTGTATGAACTTCGATTATTTCAAGATAGTGGATTCAAGTTTACCTTAAGGATAGCTAGGTCAAATCCTACTTAAATTTTTACCGGTTTGGTTTCCTGGGTGATCATATCATTGTCTTATTTATTTTCCACTGCTTTGCATGATTTGATCTTTTATATTGTGATAATCTAGACTTGTTTAATTGGACTAAGTAACAACTTGGCTAATTACCTAGGTTTAATCAATTGTTAAGGGGTCTAAAAACTGTCAAGTGGTATCAGAGCGGGTAGCTCTTTTGTTGTTGATCCTTTGATCACTAAGCTGATCCTTGATCCCTGTTGTCATGGAACACGAACACTCTCTAGTTAATCCTCCTCACTTTGATGGGAATAATTATACTTATTGGAAAGTAAGGATGAAAGCATTCCTGAAATCCATTGATGAGAGGGTGTGGAACTCCGTTGAATACGGATGGGAGAAGCCCACTACTCCTGTTAGTGGGTGGGAAACTTCTCAAAAAGAAGTAGCTTCGTTTAATAGCAAGGATATGAATGCGATTTTTAACTTTGTTTCTATGGAGGAATTTAAGAGAATCTCTAATGTTAAGATCGCTCATACTGCTTGGAATATCCTCCAGACTGTGCATGAAGGCACAAAGGCTGTCAAAATAAATAAATTGTAGCAATTGACTTCTAAATTTGAAAGTATTAGGATGTCTGATGATGAATCTTTTGATGAATTTTATGCTAAATTGAATGATATTGTTAATTCTGCTTTTAACTTGGGTGAAATCTATGATCAACCTAAAATTGTTAGGAAGATTCTTAGATCTTTGATTGAAAACTTTAGACCCAAGGTGACTGTCATTACTAAAAGCAAGGATGTGGACTCCATCCCTGTTGATGAGCTTGTAGGATTTCTTCAATCTTATGAGTTAGATCTACCCAAAACTACCAAATCCAAATCAATGGTTCTTAATTCAGTTGATGATGTTGAAGGTGGTGGATTTGATGATGAGCTCTCTGCTACAGAGATTGCCTATCTTGCCAAGAACTTTAGAAACTTTCTCAGGAATAGCAATAGAAAGGCAAGAGGCACAAACACTGCTGAATCTAGAAATTTTAGGAAGCATGATCCCACTAAGGTTAACAACAATGATAAGCCTAGAGAAAGAGTAGGTCAATCTTCCAATAATTCCTTGGGCTTTCAGTGTTTTGGATGTCAAGGGTATGGACACATGAAATTTGAATGTCCAATCTATTTGAAGTCTAAGGGTAAGGCTATGGCTGTAACCCTTAGTGATGGTGAAGTTTCTGATCATGAGTCTGATTGTGATGAGGATGGAAACTTCATTGCTTTCACTGCTATTGCTGTAGTTGATGAGAGTATATCTGTTGAAGAGAACCCTTTTGATGGGGAACTCTCTGAAGATGCAGATCTTCAAGAGGCCTATAACAAACTTTGCAAAGTTGGTGCAAAAGATGCTATGAATGTTGAACTTGGCCTGAAGAAAATTGAATCTCTTGAGTTTGAAAAGAAAAATTTGTTTGTTAAATTGTTTGATGCTAATGATCTTTTGAACAATGTGAAAAATGAAAACATGCTTTTGTTTGATAAAGTTAAATCTTTGGAACTTGATTTATCTGTTGCTAGATCTACTAGTTCTAAACTTGATCAAATGCTGAGTGTTCAAAAGTCGTCTTCTGAAAAAACTGGATTAGGTTATGTTGATAGCATCTCTGTGTCCGCTCCCCATTCCACTAAGTTTGTTCCTTCATCTTCTTCTTCTGAACCTTCAGTGAGTGAGATAGTGAGTGAAACTGTCAAACCCTCTATGAGTGAGGTTGCTAAACCCTTAGAAGGTTCATCATCTAGGAAGATTAGGGTTGATCTGAAAGAATCTAAGCCTAAGAAGCCTACCCTATCTAAGGACAAGACACATGATAAAACTGCATGGGTTTGTCACTTTTGTGGAAAGACTGGACACATCCGTCCAAATTGCTACAAGCTGCAAGCTGCTAAGAGAGCAAACAAACCAAAAGTACCTGTGCCTCAAGCACTTGATCCTATGGTACTTATTGGTGATTTGGTAAAGGCTTTAAACCTTTATTCCAATCCTGGAGTTGGTAATCATTCTCAAGTGAATAAGAACTCCAATGCTCGTGGTGCATCTAAAAGGTTTTGGATGCAAAAGACTCGACCTAACTGAGTCTTTCTGACATGGTCCTTGTGCTTCATTTGCTCTATCCTTTGTGACAATTGTTCTTTGGTTTTGTTTTGTTTTGTTTTGTTTTTTTTTATTTCTAGGATTTGCATAGCATAACATTCATGCATTTCATTCTAGTTGTTTTTTTATTTTTATTAAAATAAAAAAAAAAGGAAGAAAAAGGAAGTACATTTTGTTTTGCACTATTCTTCTTGATTTTTGAGAACAAGGTTGGTCAATTTATTTTCACATAACATGTCTTTTGTACCTTGTTTAACTTTGATGAGCTTATTTATTGCACTTTACTAGTTGAAAATTTGTAGTGCATGTTGTGTGGGAAAGATGTTTATGGTTTTTGATTACTATGTCTTAATCTTGAAGTTACATGTTTTTAAATGTTGGACTTGAACTTTTAGAGAAAGGTATAAATAACCATCTCACCACTGTTCACTAGCCAATCATGAACATCTTAGTGCATATCATAAGATTTTGTGTTCGAGAAAGTGTAGCACATGCACAAAAAGAACATAAGGTGAAGCCTCGGGTTAAAGTGCTTAATTCTTAAAATCAAAATTGGTGTGTACTATTAGGCTTGATGCCAAACTCACATAACTTAAAATTGGAATGTATATTATGAGGTATAAATACAAGAAACTTACATGATTGCAAGCTTATGATCTAGGAGATGTGGGAGTTATATGATGTAACTCTTTAGGTGATAGTCTCTTTTAAATTTTTTGTGATGAATTTTGTAGACTTTGTGATTGATTGCTATTCACATATCACCTCACATGTATCTCAAGTTTTTGCTAGTTGCACACACTACACGAGTTACTCTTTGCTAAACATTGTACATGTTATTGTGTGTGTTTATGGTCTGACAAACCAAGTTATTGCAAATACTTTGAATTATGTGCAAACTATATTTGTTGCTTGAAAATTTGTGGAGAATGCAAGAAATTTTGTTTTTGGGAATTTTGGGCTTAAAATCCTTGATTTGAAAATCATATCATCTCATACTCATGCATTTTTGTTCTTAAATTTCAATGCTTTGAGTTAAATCATCTTGTTTTTCAAAAATTGTGTTTTTCCTCAAAAATATGGTGAGCCTCTGCCTAATTCGATCGGTCCATTCTGTTTTTCGATCGATTGAAAATTTTAAAATTTGAGAAAGGGAGTCTCTGTTTGTTTCGACCGATCGAGGCTGATTTTCGACCGATCGAAACTCGTGAATTAGGTTTTTCAAAAAGGCAAAATTGAACTTTTTTAAAGTTACTTTTCAAATAGTTCTTTTCTTTTCTCTCTCTCCGCGTTGGCTCTAGGCTCCACCATTCAATTTTTGTTGTTTTCCTTCAAGATTTTTGCAAAGTTTTTGTCCTTGGAAGCCGGTAAGTCCCTTTTGCCCTTCTTTTTCAAGTTTATTTCTTGATTTCATGCATTTTTCATGCATTATCTTGGGTATTTTCGGAACTTTCAACATATTGGGGTTTTTGATGATTCAAACCTATTCTTGTGAAATTGATCAATGGGTTTTTGTGCTATGATGCTATAATGATGTTCCCTATAGTTTAATTTGATCAATTTTGTGGTTTTTGAAAAATTGAAAATTCAAGGGTTTTGAATTTGATCCGAATTGGGGATTTTGTCAAATTGGCTTAAATTGATGAAATTGGCTTATCCAATTGATGTATTTGGTCATTATTTTTGTTATTATATCATGTGTAATGATCAATTCGTCAATATTTTTCAAATTGATCAAGTGGTTTTTTCAAATTTTTAGGTTTTTATGTATTTAGAACTCTAATGTGTATTGTTGGCAAACCATGATCAAAACAATGTGTTTAGAAGTGTTTAAAACTAGCTCAAAGTTGTGTGTTAATGTAAAGTTGGAATCGAGTTAAAACAAGAAGCATTGTGCCTTTCGGCCTGGCTCAGTCGATCGAAAGACAGGCTCGATCGATCGAAGCTCAAGCTGAATGCTTTTCTGCAGATTCGTCCAACTCTGCCCTAGTTGTTTTAAAACGATTTTAGGGTTTCTTATTTGTCCTAAGTATAAAAGGCAAACCCTTGCCACGTTTTAGTGTTGCTCATATTTGCGGTTTGTGTAAATCTCTTGTGAGATCTAAGGAGATTTCCTTTACACAAACTTAGGGTTTTTTAAGGAGAAGATTTATCTACGCCTTGATGATCAATTCAGTTGCTGCCATTAAAATTTAAAGAAAACACAAGCGGGTGTGCTTGTAGTTGGTGGTGAATCCAAGAAAGAAGGAGTCCGTGGATTCGGAGCTTGCACGTGGTCGTGTCAGTAAGTTCTACTGGTTGGTAGCAATAAGAAGTCAAGCATGGGGGCTTGTAAGTCTTATTGTATGAACTTCGATTCTTTCAAGATAGTGGATTCAAGTTTACCTTGAGGATAGCTAGGTCAAATCCTCCACAAGTTTTTACCGGTTTGGTTTCCTAGGTGATCATATTATTGTCTTATTTATTTTCCGCTGCTTTGCATGATTTGATCTTTTATATTGTGATAACCCAGACTTGTTTAATTGGACTAAGAAACAACTTGGCTAATTACCTAGATTTAATCAATTGTTTAAGGGGTCTAAAAACTGTCAAAAAATTACAACAAGACCCACCTCTTCTCAAACCCAAACCCATCATCAACGAGACCCACAAATAGAAAACCACCACCATCAATTAAAAAACAATAAAAACTAACCCATAGAGAAATTCCAAATCAAACTCAGCAACCAAACCCAACAAATATCCCAAGCCAAACCTCAAATACAATTGCGGAGAAACCAAGGCCCTATTTGGTTCTAAAAAGTGGCGTATTCACTTTTCATTTTCTCTTCTTTGTATTCAAATTTTAAAACTGAATATAGAAAAAAGGACCAATTTTTACATTTGAGAGTGTTTGGTAAGTTATTTTAAATACATAATTTGGGTATAAAATTCATCATACACAGTTTGGTATTGTTTTCTATATATTTTTGGCGTAAATGCACTTTTAGTGCCTACATTTTGCATCTTTTCCATTTTAGTCCCTACATTTTTATTTCACCACTTTTAGTCTCTAAATCAATTAACGCGTTCTATTTTGGTCCTTACCATTATTCATTTAATAGAAATTGTTGATATGGCAAATGGAGTACACTGTTGGTATATTAAATGCTGACGTGGCCAATAAAATAATATTTAAAAATGTCACGCAGTATCCACGTGTCCATTAAAAATAATATTAAAATAAATTTATCAATTTTAAAAATTTAAAAATTACAAAATTACAAAAAAGAAAAAAACATAATTAAATTTATCAATATCAATTTATCAAATTCTATTAAACTTTTTGGGCTACTAAACACAATAAAAGTTATTAAATCTTAAAATCTCAAACAAAATCTCCAAGCTCTCTCGGTGAAAATCTCAAGCTCTCTCTCCAAGCTATCTCTTTCTACAAAAGTCTCCAAGCACAAGGTGAAGGCAGAGGTGATTGAAGGTGGGTTTTGGGTGAAGGTGGAGGTGACTGAAGGTGGTTTTGGCTAAAGGGGCTGATTGAAGGTGAGCTCTCTCTCTCTCTCTCTCTCTCTAAATTTTGGCCAAAAACCTAACTCTCTTTGGCCAAAAACTCAGCCCTCTCTCTCTAAACCCAGCCAAAAACCCAGCTCTCTCTCTCTAAATCTGTGGTTATTTGTGGTTTCAAATCTTGGGTTTTGTTCATTGATTTGGGATTTGAGTTTTGAGTTTTGTGTTTGGTTTCTCAGAAAGCCTAAAATAATCTGGGTTTGAGTTTTGCCTTTGTGTAATTGTTGAATGTCTTTGAGTTTTGTCTCTATGTAATTGTTGAAAAAAACTGGGTAGAGTTTTGGGTTTGGGTTCCAAAATTTTGTCTTTGTAATTGTGGCATGTCTTTGTGTTTGTGGGTTATGATTTTTGTTGATCTGGGTTTTCACCTTGTTGATTTGGGTTTTTGTTGATCTGGGTTTTGAGAGGCAACGACGCACCCTTCAGTATGGAAGTCATGCGTTCCTCTTAAAAAATGGGAAAACCTGATGAATCCAGCGTCCACAGTCATAGGTTATTTATTTTTGTGATCTTGTGTTAATGTTTAAATTTGAGTTTGTGCTTTTTGTGTTTGGTTCTGGGTTTGTGCTTTGGAATCGAACCGGAGAGGCATTTATTACTCAAAATCAAGCTCTTCAAGAACTTATAGTCCGCGATCTCCTGTAGGATCGGTCCAGGGAGAGTGTTGCTAGGGAGATCTAGGGAAACAAGATAAGGCAACCAGTTATAGATTTGAGATGGGAAATTTATGTTTTTGTCGGTAAATTTATTTTTTCTGGGTTTGTGTTCATGTGATTGAATATTTTGGTTTCGTGTTCATGTTTAAGATGAGACCAGATTTGAATTCATGTGTATTTTAGGTTCGAATTTTTTTTTTTTCATTTTTTATTTTGTTAAAATAGATAAATTAATTTTCAAAATCAAAAGTTGATGTGGATGCTTATGTGTCTTTTTTAATCATTATTTTATGCTGACGTGGCATTTTAAAATATCATTTTATTGGCCACGTAGCATTTAATGTTCCAACAGTGCACTCCGTTTGTCACATCAGTAATTTCTGTTCAATGAGTAACGGTAAGGTCCAAAATGGAATGAGTTAATTGATTTAGGGATTAAAAGTGGTGAAATGATAATATAGGGACTAAAATGGAAAAAGATGTAAAATGTAGGCACTAAAAGTGCATTTACGTCTATATTTTTTTAAAAGTTACTTTTTTCACTTACACACACTCACATCAATCAAATGGAGCCCTTTGCATTTTCACAATATTTACAGAATTGCCACTATATTTGTTTTCTATGAAAATGAAAGCACTAAAAATGTGTTTTCATTTTTTGTATTCAAATCCAACTTTTAGGATATTGAAAATGAAAACTGAGTACAAGTTCTTAAACCAAATAAGTTTTTTGTGGTGGGTCTCACTAAAAACTGAAAATGAAAACAAAAAACACCACTTTTTTCAGCTAGCCAAACAGGCCCCAAGATTCACGGCCAAAATGGGCATTTGTCCTTTTTACCAAAACTTTCTAGCAAAATGCCCTTGTTTTGAAACTCAATTTTCTAAAAATCGAATTTCAATTTAAAACTCGATTTTTGGACAATCGAGTTATACAGAATTGAAATTTAAAAAAAAAAAAAAAAAAAAATTCTGGAATTCAAGAAACTCAAGTTCCATACAAAGAACTGGAGTTCATGGAACTCGAGTTCCTTGAAATTTTTTTTTTCTAAGTTCATGTTCGTTATAACTCGGTTGTCTAAAAATTGAGTTTTACCTTTGGAACTCAATTTGTAGAAAATCGAGTTTCAAAACAGGGACATTTCCCTAAATAGTTTCAGAAAGAAGGCATTTTGCTGGAAAGTTTGTGAGAAAGGGGTAAAAGCCCATTTTGGCCCAAGATTCACCGCCAATCATTGTTAGGAAACTAGTGGTTTCTAAAGGAGATGGATGAGAATTGTAAAGGAATGTAGGGGAAATATAGGGGAATTGATTTAATTCGAGGTAGTTACCATTTCATAGAGAAAGAATGAGATTGAGAGAGATTCACTAAGCAATTGGTTTATTCTTCAATATCTAATATTGAATTACAATTATGTATTTATAGGAGATTAGCTCTAATCTCATTGGCCCACATGACCCAAGATAATTGGCTAGTTAATTGAACATGTGCTTTAAGAATTAAGCCATGTGTTAAATGATCTACATGTGCTCAAATCCTAATTAACTCATCCTAATCTCAACTAACTAACTAACTAACTAGAAGTGAATGATGGAACTATAGAAATTATTATGATATTAGGATATTACATTGAATATGAAATTCCTAACAATCTTGGTGGTTGTGGGTCTCGCCTATTGGATTTTTTTGGTTATAGTGGTGGTTTGAGAGAGAAAAGAGGTTTAAGATAGAGTCAATTAAGGAGGGACGAGAGAGAAGAAAGACAAGCGAGAGTAAAAAAAAAAAAAAAAAGTAATGACTAGGGTATTTTACCATGACATATGACCAGCTTAATTAATTTTGAAAAGATTTCCATGACATTAGCTCAAACCTTAGAATATGTTAGGGTATTTTACCCTTTTTTTTTTAATTTTATACCATCCTAAAATAACAGCACAATGAGATAAAGGGACCAACTTTCACAAGTAATCCATTCAAATAAATCCAAAAATGCATTCAATTATATACTGAATTTTACATGTTTAAGTGGTTAACTATGTCTGTGTATGAATTCAACATTTATTTTTTGCACAATTCAAAGTGAGTGTGTGGGAACTATTAGATTCTGAATACAAGTGGCTCTCCTCTTCCAAGATTTCCCTTTTTCACTTTTGGATAGCTTCCAGGTATTTTCGTACGCATGGGCGGTCTGCAACTCACTTGACAAGTCCTTTGCAAACTTCGGGCACCTAATACAGGCATCTGAGGCTTTGACAAGGCAGCTCAACAGGACAATATTCTGTGTATCAAAGGACTACAACAAAGCTAAAAGAGACCTGACTAAAGATGCAACAATATCAAAGATAGTAGGAACTAAGATAGAGAATATTCCACCTTGTATCACCTAATATATATATTCATGAATGTAAAAACTTTTTCACAATTTTAATACCATTCTACCATTTGAAAGAAAAGGGGGACCGGGCTATTTAAGTCATGAAAGAATGCATGAAAAATGAAATTACAGGTACATTAAAAACAACGCATTTCTTTTGAAGGGATGAGATACATTTGCATTTGAGATCATACTATTCATACATACATCACCCATTATATTGCAAATCCCCACTTTTATCATTCAACTCCCATAGAGCAATTCTGGTGGCATCAATTGGCCATATCTCTTTCAGACATTTCATCAAACAGTTGTATGACACATTTAAAAGCAATGAATTTTTGCATACATGCTCATTAGAGCACTGGCGACAACAATGAGATAAATTGTAAACCCATGACATTCCAACAGAGACTTGCACATGGAGGATTTGAAAAACATAGCAGAAAAAAAAAAAAAAAAAAAAAAAAAAAAAAAAAAACAAAACAAAACAAAACCAGCAACAAGACAATGGTAGTAACAATGGTGGCTCTTAACTACTCTGCGGGACCATAGCGCGTTGTAGGGACATAAAGGGCGAGACCAAGACATGGATAAGAACTCCAGTGACAGTAGTTCTCGTTTGATTGTCTCACTCACTCCCTCTCTTTCAACTAAGCCAAAGCTTTCTGAGTTTCTCAACTGGTTCAGCCTTTGTATTTGGTATTTTTTAAGTTCACATGAGATACAATGTGAGCTTTCAAGGCTAGCATTAGTGAGGGAAAAAATATAATAAGTTGACATGCATACAAACAATATTGCAAACTAGCATCTTGAATTTTATAGGCTTGATTTCCATCTATATATCGAGGCTCAAAGACTCGAGTTCCACTTGCTGATTTGGACGTTTAATGCTACATGGATCTCGAGTCTTATAGACTCGAGTTCTAAAAAGCAAAACCGAGTCTTTAAGACTCGATTTTTGTCGGGCTAAATTTTATAAACACAGATCACGCTCCTTAGTAACTCAACACCCACACTTCTCACACCACATTGCCTCTCTCTGTCACTGCTCGTCCCTCTCAACAAATTTACATCTTAGGTAAGGGTTTGGATTTTATTGTCATTGCAATTGGGTATTATTTGTTGTTGGGTGTGGGTTAAAGACTTTGACTATTTATTTGGTAGATACTTCATAACTTAGTTAAGATACCATGATATTGTGAATATATACAACTTTGTTTTGTTAGTGTAAATATTTTGACTATTTATTTGCATGGTTTTTGTTAGCAAAATTTATTCATTATTTCAAGGCTCTTATCAAGAATGTGTTTTTATCATGATCTTACAAGGGTTTTGGTTTTTTTTTTTTTTTTTTTTTTGGGTATTGGGTATGAAATGGGTAGTGAAATTCAAGCCCTTTGAATGAATTGTAATGAAATGGGTATGTAATTCATGCCCTTTGAATGTGTAATGAAATGGCTTTTTTTTTTTTTTTTGGTATTGGATATGAAATGGGTATGTAAATGTTATGGGTATGTAACTAGATAAAATGTTGTATACTTTTACAAGGATTTTGGTTTTTTTTTTTGTATGAAATGGGAAGTCTAAGCATGGCCAAAAAAGGATTTAGGTATGAAATGGGTACTCTTATTAGAACTAATTTGAAGACATTTTTTTGTCTAACGTACAAATGTGTAATGAAATTCATGCCCATTGAATGAATTGGAATTTGTACTTTGAGTAGAGAAAATGTTGTATACTTTGACTAGATAAAATGTTTTGTAACTAACATAGTACACTTGACTCTAACAGGTTCACAACGACTATAATTGATATAATTCTATACCATTGTGGGCCGCACAACAATGCCAATGCAAACAAGGGATTGTCATTTGAAAGGCCGGGTATAAAGTGCTATTATACTCAAATTGATCGTAGGTTGAAGACCCTTGATGAATTGAAGATGATAGTTATGGAAGAATTGTGTGTGAATCCTACTGTGCACAACATACAAATTACTTATCGTTTTCCATATGAAGTCCTTAAGCACCGGATTAATTACAAGTATATGGAGATAGAAGCAGACAAACATATAAAGATCATGTTTGACAAGATGGAGAGAATAACCCAAGTAAGTTCTATTGAGTTGTACATGAAGTTGGAGCCGCGTGCAGAAGTTGGTGTCGAGGAAATCCAACAAAAAACCACAAGTTTACAGGTTACAATTCCAGATGCTCAATATAAGTATTTTACACATGTTGAGGATGATGATGATGATGACAACGATGATGATGATGACTATGTTGACAAGACTACCATTAATTGTGAAGATTTTTTCGATAGAGATGAGTATGAAGAGAGGATTGAACGAGGAGACTTTGAGAGAGACATTGATGATGATTAGATATTTGACTGTAGTGAAACTGATGCAAACTGATAGGCCAAGAATGTATTTACCCCTTGTGATAAATTAACCAATTAATTAGCCAAGTGAATTAATTATGTTAATTAACATGCAATACGCGTAATAACACAAACAAATCACCTACTAAGTTAATATACAATGGAAAATAAAGTTGACACGGTGATTTGTTTACGAATGGGGAAAACGTACAGGGCAAAAACCCCACTAGGTGATTTTAAGGTCACCACTCTCGAGAATCCATTATTATCACAATAAGCGGTTCCAAGTAAAGGAATCCCAATACCTTATACTAACTTATAGTTGAACCCTTACCCCAATACACAATTGGACTTGTTTTGTAGTGACAATCTCTCCTTTTCAATGCACGGCTTCCAGTACGTGACTAACCACCAACTTGAGAAGGATGTTGGCTACAAAGTTCTTCAGTTCATCAACATGGTGAAGATCATGAAACTCATTGGTTACAAAACCCTACAGCATATAAATGCAACAGCTTTTTGAAAAGAAAGATGAACTAGAACAATTGTCTTCGATCACAATATGCTTGTGAAAAACCTTTGCATCAAGTTACACTCACTTGCATCAGCTATGACGGCCTTTAAAATAATCCTTATATATGTTTAGGGTTGTGAGAAAACAAAGCCCAAACATGTATACATGGATTGGATGAAAATCAGAACTAAAAATCTAATTTTCATAATTCTCGATAGATAGAGTATCTATCGAGCAACTGTCAAGCATCGGTTAAAACTGCCTTTTAAACCTCGATAGATGCTATCTGTCGAGCTAGCTGTCGAGTTTTAAAATCTAGCACTTCTTCACTTGTTTCTTGGACAGACTTGCATGGCTTTAACACTTGGACTTGAACTCTTGTTCCTTAAAGCATTAAACACATCCTAGATCTACCCAATTACAAGTAAAGTGCATTTTTTTCAAAAGATTAGTCAATTCTATATTGACATATGTTCCTAACATGATTCACATATGTCCTAACAATCTCCCCCTTTGGCAATCTGTGACAAAACCACAACAAACAAATGAACATATGAGAGAAGTCATAAATCACTCAACTTATACTCACTTGTTAAATACAATAAAATCTATCCTAACATAAACTTTTAAGAAACTTTGTAAGAAGAGAGTTCATGGCAAGAAGACTTTGACAATCTGTATTTCTGAAACACTTTGACAGTTTTTAGACCCCTTAAACAATTGATTAAACCTAGGTAATTAGCTAAGTTGTTACTTAGTCCAATTAAACAAGTCTAGGTTATCACAATCAAACAATCATATCATGCATAGCAGCGGAAAATAAATAAGACAATGATATGATCACCCAGGAAACCAAACCGATAAAAACCTGGGGAGGATTTGACCTAACTATCCTCAAGGTAAACCTGAATCCACTATCTTGAAAGAATCAAAGTTCATACAAAAGGACTTACAAGCACCCCCGCTTGACTTCCTAATACTACCAACTAGTAGAACTTACTGACACGACCACGTGCAAGTTTCGAATCCACGGACTCCTTCTTTCTTAGATTCCCACCAGCTACAAGCACCTCCACTTGTGTATTCTTTAAGCTTTAATGGCAGCAACTGTTTTGATCACCAAGGTGTAGAGAATATCTCCTCCTTGAAAACCCTAAGTTTGTGTAAAGAAAAGCTCCTCTAGATCTCACAAGAAATTTACACAAACCGCAATATGAGCAACCTTTAGAGAGCCTTTGGGTACAAAACCCTAAAAATAAAAAGAGGCACAAGAGGCACTCTAATCTCTCTAAAAACCACTTTTAAAAAACGTTCTAGGGTTTCCCTTATATATAGGAGAGTTTTACTTGAACCCTAATACGTTTAAGTAAAGTTGGGGCTGAACTGGAACTCTGCAGAAAAATAAATCTGCACGTGGTTCAATCGATCGAGTCTAATTTTTGATCGATCAAGCCTTGCAGATTTAGTCCAATAAATTCTGCAATCACTCGATTCCAATTTCACAAATAAACATACTTTGAGCAAGCTTAAACCTAGACTCTATGTTTTGATCATGGTTTACCAACATAATACAAATTGAAGTTCTAATACATTAGTTCCTAATTTCTTAGAACCTAACACACTTTAAACAAAACTTATCACGGCATCTTCGTGTGAAACAGAAATAAAAGATTGCATACAAAATAATTAGAAGCATGTGCATAAAGAGAGAAAAGAAACAACACATGAAAGGATAGGCAAATAATATACATCAACATATATATATATATATATATATATATCAAAAGATAAGTACAATGTATGTCAAATAATAACAAGACCAATATACATGAGGTAAATGTAAAAGAAAGAAAAGAAAATACATAATAACCTCACTACATCCTTCAAAATATAAATACTCCCCCTATCACAAAAATGTCCTATGCTAACTCTCCCTCAAAATACATGACTGCTCTCATCCCAAAACTACTCCCCTTTTTTGTCATGAATGACAAAGGGTAAGTAACTCAAGTAGTCATCTCGTCGTAACTGGAAGAGCTAGCATCCTCATCCTCATCATCATCATCGTCCTTGTCCTTAGATGCCTCTGGAGAAGGAGAGGAAGACTCTACGAAGCCACCAAGGCTAGCCTACCGTCGAGCAATATGGCCGACACGGGTGTTAACCTGACACAACTCATCACTGAGTGTGTCAAGGTGAGCATCCATGCATTACAACTGCACCATGACTGCCTTGAGGGTCACACCACCCACTGATGAAGAAGGAATGGATGTAGAAGGAGCGGAAGAAGTCGGAGGAGTCACCGTCTCTGTCTGTGGCCGCTTCAGTCGAAGCTGGGCCTCTCTCCATCTAATGGTAGATGCGTTTATGGCACACATAGGAGAGAAGTTTGTAGACTCTAGATAGGAGACAGAAAAATGGTAGAGAATTTGCGTAATAGTTGAAGGGAAAATGAGCTTATCACGGGTCACCGTATCCCTATATACATCTATGAGGGAAAGAATGAAGTGAGAGAGAAAATCTATAGTAAGTCCCTCAAGAAGGGATAAAAAAAATCAAGCATGGGGCTCTGTGATAGAGTTATAGTGAGACAATGGATGCAGAACGAATGTCATCACCATGTTAAGGAATCTCGGACCTTTTATAAAGTCTGAGTAAGGGGTGTTTTGATGGTCATCCCAAGATGAAGGTGTCTCATAAAAGCGAGACAAGAATTCGTCTTTGGACACAGTCCTAAGACGCTCACAACCGGGGTAGTTAGCAAACTCTATCCTTGGTACACGTAGCACCTCGGATATAAGATTCGGAGTGACTACAATGCGCGCACCTCAAACGCGAGTGATAAAATAAGGTATTGTATAATCGAATCTGTGCATATTGGAGTAAAACTCCTATATGATCACGGAAGAATAGGTGACCGGGATGCCACACAGTGACTCCCAACCCCTACTGTAGATGACAAAGGGAAGGTCAGTATTGGAGAAGTCCAATAGAATGACTTGGCGTTCCAAATGAACGCCATGCCGTGAAAAGTTCTCCAAAAAGCCCTTATGGGCTTTATCATCATGGAACCAAAAGTGAGATGGAGTAGAATCAGTGGGGGAAGAAGAAGAAGATGCCCCGGAATAAAGAGGGTTCCAGGATGTAGTAGATTTCATTTAGGTGTCATAGAGCAACTAACCGAAAGAAAGAGAGAAAGAGAGGGACAAACAGAAAAGTACCAAATAGTTTAATACCAATAAGATTAAAAAAAAAATGGTACGTATGCATGAAAAATGCATGAACATGTGACATGCAAAAGGAAAAACATCATGGGCTTAGCCCAATCCAAACCTACCAGCACACATCATTTCAACATAGTAAGTACACATCTAAAATACATGAATCATTGTTAAAAATGCAAAATGTGATGCAATGCATGATCATTTGAAATCATTTAAACAAAACCCAACCCAAAATTTTTGCAACAACCTCATCAATTTTGAAAAACCCCAAAAACTTTTCAAAACCCAAAACTTAGGTCAGAAAATATGAAATGCATGATAGAATAGAGAGATAAGATCATACCAGATGAAGAAAACTTGATTTGGGCCGAAAATCAAGTGGGGAAAGTGAAGAGGTTGAGGTTGAGGTGTTTAGGAGAGAGAGAAGTCAGAAAGTATCGAGAGAGATCGAAGAGAAATGAAGAAAAATTGCTCTAACCTTATATATAGGCAAATACGCAACTCAATGGATCGGCAGGTGTTGAGAATTAAAAAAGGCTAGATAGAGCTATCGAGTAGCTATCAAGAAGCTATCGAGAGTTATCCATAGCAAAGTGACCTCAATGGATTGAGCTGCTATCGAATATCTATCGAGCATACAGAAACTTCCTTGATGGATCGAGAAGTTGTCGAGAAGCTATCGAGACAAGTTCTCAAAAACTTCGATGGTTCGAAATTGCGATAACAGTTATCAAGAAGGGAAGCTCAAAAGGCTCGATAGATAGCCTAGTTGTCAAGAGGTGTCGAGAAGCTGTCGAGATTGCTAAAAAACAGTTTTTCAAAGAAGAGAAAAACACAGACATGAATGCAATAAAAAATGCTACTCAACTAAAGATCCAAACAACATTTTAAGCTCTCAAAAACATCTCTTAATAAGAAAATGTGAAGCATTTAGATCCAAAACACACACACACACACACACACACACAAAGTCTAACCAATTTTATATTTCAAAAACAAGTTAAGACAATTTAGTGAGTATTCATTAACACATGTATTCCTTGTGATGGCCAAATCACATTGTACCTGCACATGTATCAAGAGTAGCAAAGAATATTGTGTGTTTTATGTGAAAAACATCGCAAGATTGTATAAGTGTCTACATGTTATGATGATTTGGGATATAAGAAAATCACTTTAACTCACACACAATCATAACTGCTTGATGGGGACTACACCTTTGTGATATATCCTATAACTCCCACATCTCCTAGAAGACATGCTTGCAACCATATATAAAGCATTTTGATTCTTTTTACTTTTATTTTTCTTTGCATAATTTTCTTGTTAAGAAAACCATGCATGGGCATATAAGAGAGAGAAGAAATAGCCAATTATGTTACGCTTTTGACATTGCACTTTTGCTATGTCGAAGCATACAGATGTCATTTCATGATTGGCGGGCAACAGTGGTGAGATGGTTATTTATGCCTTTCTCTTAGGATTTTCTTGTCCTTCCCGTTAAAAAGAGTGATACGAGTGTTAAGTACAAGAGATTACTTAATCTTACTCATCACAAACAAGAGCCATAAGGCTCACTTGCTTAGTTGTGCATAAATATGCTCATTTAAGCTACAAAAAATACAAAGTTTAAAAAACTTTGTTTCAATGGCCATCCAAGGTATACAAGTACCAATGTACATAAAACACACACTGTTTTTGTATTTTTTCTGATTTTTCAAATTTTATTTTTTATTTTTATGAAAAATAAAATAAAGCAAAACTGAAAATAAACAAACAAACACATGTTAAACAAAGCAAAGCATAAACTAGAGTAACTCAAAATAAGAAAGAAAAACACACAAGTAATGCAAACTCAAAAACAAGAAAGGGGAGAGAGAGAGAAAAAGTGATTAAATCACTTGGATCCTTTTTTCTTCCACACCTTGGAAGAACCTTTCCATTTTGCAAACCCTTGATTTGGCAGTAAGAGGGAAGAATTGAAACCGTTCAAGTTCGAAAGGACTATAAGGGTTTTGAGTAGATCTCCAAGAGGAGCAAAGAAGGATGGAACCTGATTCTGGTTTCCCAATGAGATCATACTGTTGCTCTGTTAAGTGGCTAACCACTTATAGCTATTAGGTCGAGTATGTCCAATCATTCCACAATAATGACAGAGATGCTGCTTCTTCTGTTTAGACTTTTGAGTGTTTCCCTTCTTAGCCCTAGAGTTTTTAATTTCTTTCTTATCAAGCTTAGGGGGTGCTCCTAAGATAGATTTACTCTTATCTATGTTTTCACTAGGTAAACAGTTTTCACATTATTGTTCTCAGATTCAACATTATTAGCAAGTAAAACAAAAACAGTAATACTAGTAGAAGTAATATTAGGAGAAGAGAAATCATACCTTAAACCAGTTCGATCAAAAGCAGATTTCTAAATGTTGAGCATCTCGTCAAACTTTGCACTTGAAGTCCTTTCCAACTGAGCTCTGACTTGTAACAACTCTGTCTCAAGCTTTTTGGTCTTCTTAGCCAAGAAATTATTCTCAAATCTCAGTACTCCAATGGTCTGATTAGCTTCATCAAACTTTGTGGAAAACTCTTCTTGATCAAGTTCCACATCACTCAGCTTCTTGGTGGCCAGCCTATATAGTTTCTCATGCTTCTCAGAAACCTTATACAATTTTTCATAGGCTGTATAGATATCATCTTGATCGTCCATTTTCTCTAACTTAGAATCCACCAACTCTTCTTCATCATCCATTTCTTTATCAATCCCCTCAGTAGGATCCACAGTAGCAGTGAAGTTATTTAGGATTCCATCATCCTCATTATCTGAATCATCCTTAGGCTCGGTGTTGCTCAAAGTTGCAGCAAGTGCCTTGGTCTTTCTAATGGTCTTGAGATACATAGGGCACTCTTGTTTCATGTGACTGAAGCCTTGACCCCCAAAGCACTTTGGTCCTGAGGGAATAGTGTACTGGCCGCCATCCCTAACACCCCTTTTTCCTTTGTCTTGGTTCTTGAACTGGGCTACTTGTTGTCTTTGTCAAATCCTTTGGCATTGGCATTCTTCATAAACTTTTTGAACTGCCTTGTAATGTAGGATTTCATCTGTGTCACTGTTCTTGGCCTTGAATGCCATGCTCTTGCCTTTACTAGATTTTCCAATCCTTGTCAAACCCAACTCATGGGTCTACAGATTGCCAACCAGCTCTGTTAAAGAAATTTGTCAATATCCTTTGATTCCTCAATTTCGGTGATCTTGGCATGAAATCTCTTGGGTAGAGATCTAAGCACCTTTCTAACAATTTTGGGTTCGGGAATTGGTTTCCCCAAGATTAAAGGCTGAGTTCACTATGTCCTTGAGCTTGGCATAGAACTCATCAAATGACTCATCCTCCTTCATCTTGATCTCTTTAAAGCTTGTAGTAAGCCTCTGAAGCTTCGAATCTTTGACAACCTTAGTTCCTTCATAGGTTATCTAGAGGATGGTCCACGCTTCTTTCATAATTTCAACAGAAGATATCTTCTTGAACTCCTCATTCATGACCGCACTGAATAAAGCATTCAATGCTCTGCTGTTGAAGTTAGCCGCTTTGATCTTAGCATTATCCCAATCAGCCAGCGCTTCCTTTGGCTTAGTCCAGCCTATCTTCATAGCTTGTCACACCTTTTCGTCTAATAACTACAAGAAAGCTCTCATACATACTTTCCAGTATGCATAGTTAGTGTCATCAAATAAAGGAGGTATAATTAAATATTGTCCTTTATCCATGACAACAAGGGTCAATGGATCACACAGCAAAGATTAACCCTAATCAGAGTGTGCTTGCTCTGATATCACTTGATAGACCAAGAATGTATTAACCCCTTGTGATAAATTAACCAATGAACTAGCCAAATGAATTAATTAAGTTAATTAACATGCGATACGCGTGGTAGTACAAACAAATCGCCAACTAAGTTAATATGCAGTGGAAAATAAAGTTGACACGGTGATTTGTTTACGAATGGGGAAAACCTACATGGCAAAAACCCCACTAGGTGATTTTAAGGTCACCACTCTCGAGAATCCATTATTATCACAACAAGTGGTTACAAGTAAAGGAATCTCAGTACCTTATACTAACCTACAGTTGAACCCTTACCCCAATACCCTATTGGACTTGTTCTGTAGTGATAATCTCTCATTTTCAATGCACGGCTCCCAGTACGTGACTAACCAATTGATGCACAGATCCAAGTACGTGACTAACCACAAACTTGAGAAGGATGTTGGCTGTAAAGTTCTTCAGTTCATCAACACGATGAAGATCACGAAACTCCTTGGTTACAAAACACTATAGCATACAAACGAAGCAGCTTCTTGAAGAGAAAGATGAACTATAGCAAGTTGTCTCCGGTCACAATATGCTTGTGAAAAACCTTTGCATCAAGTTACACTCACTTGCATTAGCTGTGACGGCCCTTAAAATAATTCTTATATATGTTTAGGGTTGTGAGAAAAGAAAGCTCAAACATGTATACATGGATTCGATAAAAATCAAAACTGAAAAATCTAATTTTCATAAATCTTAATAGATAGGGTATCTATCGAGTAGTTGTCGAGCGTTGGTCAAAACTGTCTTTTAAACCTCGATAGATGCTATCTGTTGAGCTAGCTATCGAACTTTAAAATCCAACACTTCTTCACTTGTTTCTTGGATAGACTTGCATGGCTTTAACACTTGGACTTGAACTCTTGTTCCTTGAAGCATTAAACACATCTTAGATCTACCCAATTACAAGTAAAGTGCATTTTGTCAAAGGGTTAGCTAATTTTATATTGACATGTGTTCCTAACATGATTCACATATGTCCTAACATAGAAAATGTTATTAGTGTTCAAAACATTATGAACAAAATCCCTACCTACGCATCTCTTAACTTGTCATTCTCTGCAAATACTTGGGCAAATATGGTTGATCCTTCAAATATTGGTCTACTTGGAAAGAGGTGATGAATTTTAGCAAAAGGTTGACTTTTGCCAATAAAGTGGAGGTGAAGCGTGCATAACAATTTACGCCATCAAGGAAAACAAAAATTTTGTGATCAGTAGGTTGACGAAAGTCAAACTTTGTGCGAAATGCGTCGATGAATCATGCAAGTGGTATGTCATGGCAATCATGAAGCCAAGACTCTACGGACTATGGATGGTCACTGTGTATGTGGGTCCTCACACGTGTAGACCAATTGGGTTGCGAAATGATGGTAGAATGATGGATTCTAATTTTATTGCATTAGACATCCTTAAGAAGTTAGGCAAGGATCACACTACTCCTATTAAGCATCTTAGATCTATGATGGAGTCGAAATATGATGGCCATAAGTCTTCTTACTATAAGTTATAGGATGCAAAACAAAAGGCGATTGGGAAGATATTTAGGAATTGGAAAGAGTCTTATCAAAGGTTACTAAAGTTTCTATTGGCATATGTTGATCAAGACTCAGATACCCAGGTGTTCTATCATACCATACCCACCAGTGTAGATGACACTGGATTTTTGCATTATGTGTTTTGGTCTTTCAATCCATGCATTGATGGATTCAAATATTGCAAATCAGTTATTGGTATTGATGGGACCCATTTGTTTGGTAAATATCAAGGAAAGTTATTGATCACAATGACAACTGATGCTAACAACAATGTATTCCCTCTCGCCTTTGCCGTTGTGGATTGTGAGTCTGGGACCAGTTGGGGATGGTTTTTAGAATGTCTCAGAGATATGGTAGGGGATGTGATACCTGACAATGGCATTTGCATAATTTCTGACCAACATCTTGGTATCAAAAACGCTATTGCAACCTGACCTAGGGATGAAAATGGAAGAACACGGGTATGTACGTTTTTAGACCCCTTAACACAAGTTGTTTAACCTAGTTATTTAGCCAAGTGATTACTTAGATAAATTATTCAGTTCTAGATTAACACAGTAAAATCATATCATGTAAATAATACGGAAATATAAAGAACACAACGATATGATAACCCAGGAAAGCCTAACCAATAAAAAACCTGGGAAGGATTTAACTTAGCTATCCTCAAAGTAAAATAGATCCACTATGAAAAAATTGAAATTTTTACAATAGAACTTAGACTACTAACATCCTATTGCTACCTCGTGTAGAAAACTTAATACCACGACCATGTGCTAGCTCCGAGTCCACGGACTACTTCTTTCTTTAATCCATTGCAACCATAAGTTCTCCTACTTGTGACTTTGAGACTCCACTCAAAGGTTTTAGATCTTCTTTAAAATTCTTTATGCAGCAACTGAAGAGATCACCAAGTTCTTGACATGAATCTTGATCTTGATAATCCTAAGTGTGTGTATGAAGGTAAACACCTCTAGATCTCACAAATATTCAACACACAACTCACAAAAGACTTCTAAAACGTAGTTAGGGTTTTTCCTTTTATACTTGGAGTAAAACACAAAACCTTACACGTCAAATGGGCTTGGGCTGAATTGGACTTTCTATAGAAAAATAAATCTGCATGTGGTTCGATCGATCGAGTCTAATTTTCGATTGATCGAGCCTTGCAGATTAAGTCCAATAATTTCTGCAATCACTTGATTCTAATTTTACAAGTAAACACACTTTGAGCAAGCCTAAACCTAGACTCTATGTTTTGATCATGGTTTACCAACACATTACAAATTGAAGTTCTAATACATTAGTTCCAAACCTAATAGGGTATTTCACAGATATTGCCTTCGACATGTCGCTAGCAACTTCAGCACACATTTTCAGGACTAGACTCTAAAGTCATTGGTGTTGAAAACGGGATATGCTACTCAGGTAGTTAAATTTGATAACATAATGGAGTCCATTAAGCAGGTGAAAATTAAGGCCATTAGGAACAACAAGAAGGTGAAAGGGAAGAGCAGTAGGGAAAAAGAATATCTTCCATACACATACCTAATGAGCGAGTTTGTGGATATGTGGACCCAGTCACATGATGGTGGGAGAAGTTTTGGGGCAATGACAACCAATATATCAGAGTACTTCAATGGTGTACTGAAAGGTGCACGGGGCCTTCCTATTGCCGTAATGGTCAAGTTCACTTGGTCCAAACTTGTTGCATATTTCCATGACCGGCACAAAGAAATTACTCATGATTTGTTGGAGGGTAAGAGATGGAGTACATATGCCAAGTCCACGTATTTGGAAAATAGGTGTAAATTTGAGAAACACTATGTCGGGTCATTTAGCAATGACGTACAATATCTCAAGTAGTTACTTCACACAACATTTATAGCACTAGAGGGGTAAACCATAGTTATGAAGTTTGGTTACTGGAAAGAACATGTAGTTGTGGGAAATGGCAAAACATTAAGATCCTGTGTTCACATGCAATTAGAGTATGTGACGTGCTAGAAATTTATTTGACCACACATATTCACCCATGTTATAGTTTGGAGTATGTCATTAATACTTATTCACATGCATTTGTGGTTCCTAAGTCAGAGTCATTGTGGAGGGATGCTATGGGGCCAAAGTGGTTGCCTAATCCAGAACTGTTGCGGGCCAAAGGTCGACCAGTGAAGTCAAGAATAAGGAATGAGATAGATGGAGTCAAGAATAAGGATTGAGAACCGGGAAGGCAAAAGGAGGATGCAGATTTGATAGAGAGTCAGCCCAAGCAAACATGTGGACTGTGTCATGCTTCCGGGCATAACCGTAGAAAATGTCCAAAGTGCCGTGGCGTTTCCACAAGCGGTCATGTTCCAAACTAGGTAGGTGACACATTGCAAAAAGTTCTGGATCGGTTAAATAATTGTAGTTGATTCTATGTTTACCTAATGTTTACTATCTTGTCTCCTAACGTGTTTATTCTACGTTTTTCAGGCATGCTTCCATGGACGATGTTTTTGTTGTACGTTGTAGTACTATTGACCATCGATCTTATCAAAATTGACTTATGACGTTTTTGTTGTACGTTGTAGTACTATTGACCATCGATCTTATCAAAATTGACTATGTTGTATTGGCACAATTAACTTCTTGGTTTTTGCTGAATATACTTCTAATCTAACTATTCTCTATCCAATGTACGTGTTTCAAGTTTGTGATTTGAGTAGTATGATTAGAATTGCAAATTAAGCCTCGTTGGACATGTTTAGAATGTTGATATATTGAGAATGCCTTTTGATGTAATTTAAGTGCATTTACATTGTAATGCAACTACGTTTATGCAGGCAAAAACCAGCAACTCTGTTGCTGGTTTAAGTGTGTGTTTATGTATTGTCTTTGTTTTTGGTTTGCCTGCATTTCAAAAAAAAAAAAAAAAAAAAAAAAAAAAAAATCCCATTGGGACTCAAGTTTTATAGACTTGAGTTCCGTTGAATGTTTTTTTCTAAAAAACATGGCATGCTCTCTACCTGGAAACCCGATATTCCAGAACTCGAGTGCTATATGTATCTCGAATCTCTAAAACTCGCTTCCCAGTAGAACTCGAGTTTTATAGACTCGAGTTCCACTGAGTGTTGTTTTCTAAAAAAACAGGGCATGCTCTCTACCTAGAAACTCGATATTCCAGAACTCGAGTACTATATGTATCTCGAGTCTCTAAAACTCTCTTCCCAGTAGAACTCGAGTTCCACTAAGTGTTTTTTTCTAAAAAACAGGGCATGCTCTCTGCCTGCATACACAATTATCACAAATGCTTACTTGCTTATTACTCTTCAATACAAACAATGAGCTCTCAGGGTGTTGCTCAAAGTCAGTTCGAATCTTGAGCTGCAACATGGTGTAGCAACAAATTCAGTTCTCAAAACTCACAAATTCAAAGTGAAGTGTGTTACTGTCAAAGATTGGTCCAGACCTAACATGATTTTATTTCCCCCAAAGACAAGTAAAATTTGTTTCCCCACAAACAAAATTTGGGCAATCTGCACTACAATTTTTCAAGGTAAAATATGTGACTCTACTATAAATATTGTCCTTGTCAATATCTTATATATTACAAATAAGTTCTTCCAAATAGAATCAGTGGAATTATTGTTAAGAAGCTTGAAATATAAAACAAATCTGACTCAAAAGAAAAGCTAAAATTAATAAAATTAATATACTCCAAATCTAGTAACATGTGCATAAACAAGATGTGGTTCAATGTACCGCTGGAACATGGGAAACACTGTCATCATGATCTCGTTTTGCGACATAAAACACCCCCACTCTCCTTTTATCCCTTTGAACTCTAGAAATCAAATGTGAATAAAACACCTCCAACCTGTTTTGCAAAACGGGGAATTAGGTAGTTTGCGCATGAAAATACTTTAGACAATGAGAAAACAGACATGGAAAACAAAGCCTCAAAGATGGAGTGGTGAGTCATCCTTACAACAGCAATCCAAAAGTCAAGTGATTTTCGGATATCAGGATGCAATGCATTAACCCCTTCAAAAATGATCTGTTCAAATTAAACAAATAAGATTTTCTTGTTGAAAACCCAATCAAAAAAAGATAAAGTAGCATTAACTCCATAGTTTTTTAACTTCTACTTAAGGATTTCAATTTAAGCAATATCAAATATCCAGACCAAAACTGAAAACTGTGACACGTATTGGACAACGATCCCCCTGCAGAAAAATTGTTTGACCAGCAATATTATGGCTACAAAAGTACAAAGCAAAACCATCTTCCTCAAGGACATTTTATGCCTTCTTCACACCCTCAGATAGCTTCTCCATATACTAAGAAATCAATTAATCAGAAGCAGAGGAAAATTGGAAGCAACTATATTGACAAGGAGAAACCACAAAATTCACAAATCCTTGAAAGCTTTCTGATATGGGACCACAAGTGACTAAGAAAAAAAATCATATTTTACGTTTTGAATCATGTTGGGTGGGTGTTAATATGGTAATGTTGATTCCAGAATGGAAACTACTTGCCCCTGAAATGACCTTGAATTATTTACTTCTACACTCTTATCACTATCTCTTGCCTGCCTTTACCACAAACAAATGTGTTGGCTCAAGTCACATAGATTAGGAGTCATAAGACAGGTTGCATGCTTAGATGAACTGTCATCTGCAGAGGAAACAATAGCTAAAATATCATATTAAATATTAAATATTGACCAATTTCCATAGAATTTTATCAATTTGCTCAAAAATCTTAACTTACCTCTATTAGCTTCTCCAGTAAATCCAAAACAACGGCTCTCCTTACCATTGAGGAAAATAATCTACAAACTGAGTATAGAGGTGAGGGCCATCTTAACTACAAAATAGAATGCAACTGTCATCAACAAATAAGAAAAAAAGAAATAAATCAATAAGAGATGCATGAGATAATCTATGGCTATGCTGACCAAAATAAGAGCAGAAACAAAACCATTCTAATACGTGAACAACTCCAGTAAACATTTGTGTAAAGGATGAAGCTTCTACTTAAGACAAATTAATGGAAAGTTCATGAGAGTAAGGTTGGGGGGGAAGTTCATGATGGCTGCAATGGCAATGCCCAGGTAGTGATGATTTACAATGGGATTATGATTATTCAAAAAAATTAAGGACCTTTATTTACAGCAAACTTTTTGAGAGACTGCGGCTGACATTTCAGGTTTCACTAAGAAAGAATAAATAAATAAAGAATGTCATTGCTTACTAAATAATATTCAATTATTCAATTTTTTAGACTAATATTTGCAAAATAGCAATAAATTATACTTGTGTAATTTCATCTGGCTCCCATACATGTTCAACTTTTAGTATGATTCCTCACCTTAGATTGTAGATTAACCAATTTTGCGTTTTTTAAGCCTTGTATACTGTTTGGGCGGCGGAGGAGGCTGCGGGGGATCATCCTCAGGTTCATCATCATGCTACAAAGACATTAGATGCATACAATCAATTTTCGATGTAATGGTAAGAATAATATCAACTACAAAATATATCATTACATTGTAATTAATATTATCATACCATAGAGCTGCCTTTGTGTCCTGTTTTGTGTCCACCTATCCCATAAGTGGGTCCTCTTCTAGCATGTTGCGGTCTACCTCGTGAGGGTGAGGGCTGAAGAGGGGGATGCTCATCCAATACATCAATATCTGGCTGTTGAGTGTCAATCCCAATTGGAGGTCCTAGAGGGACGGTTGAGGATGAGGTAGGTGGGTCATGCAGTTTTGTATAGAGGCAAGGAGTGGGGATCATTGTCATGGGTTCAGTACAGGGTGGGTTTATGGGCAAGGTGGGTGCATTAGAGCTGGTAGGTGGGTGTGAGGGTGTTGCGGGGTGCTTAGGAGGGGTCAAATTGAATTCAATACCAAGGTCAAAACTGGGCTGCGAAGGTGGGGTGGGTGGATGGACCTCGAGCTGAAGAGATGCATTTAGGATGGGTGGAGGGACCTCGAGCTAAGAAGATACATGCGGGATGGGTGCAGGGATCTAGGGACTAGTTACAATCCGAGGGGTTGCAACACGCCGACCACAACCCCTAACTATGGGTGCTGCACTTGTGCTTGGGCTTGCAGTGACACACCGACCATGGCTCCTACTTACGGGTGCTGCGCTTGTGCTTGGATTTGCAGTAGCTACTGATTCAGTCTCATGCCCATTGTTTGCTTGCCCATTTGCTGCAACAACACAGCCAAGCTCATCCACAGCCTTTAGGACATCCACGACGTGCATGTGTCCTGGGCTGCCTACAGGAAGCAACTTTAACAGCGCTAAGTGACTTTCAATCTGAAACGGAAAAAGAACCATTAGGATCAAAATTGAAAGATTTATATATCAATTACAGAATGTATATATTAGTACTTATTAATTGATAATATTGCTAATATTCCAAATCCAAATAAACAAATCAATTGATTCTACGTTCATACATCTACTGATCTACTACACTTTTTACAACATGAAGAAAAAAAAGAAGAAAAAAAGCAAGCAATAAAATCTAATTAGAACACATTACCATTATATCTAATTTAGCGTTGTTGCGGTTGACATACTTTTGAGTGATCAGACGGTACCAGCGGTAATAGGCATGATCGCGAGGCATATCACCAATCTGAGGAAGTGCATGGGATACTCGTTGTTGTCGAGTATCCCATTCTTGGATATACCCTGTGTGTACCTCCCTCCAATTTTTGTCCACCTTCCCACGCAAGTCTATTGCATGCAATCTTGCATTGGTGTCAACACAAGTAGGCTCCGCCTACGCCAACACAAACTGTCGAAGGACATGGTCTAGGTGGTGTGTCTCTACTATGCAGAAACATACAAGTGGCATGCTTGCCCTCCACATATCCCTCCCTGCAACATAGAAGGCAGGAAGGTGGCCTAAGTCTGCCTCATATGGCTGCTACATAACCTACAATAGAAAAAAAAAAAAACAATTATGATAATAGTGTAAAATGTGAAACAAAATTCAGTAAAAAAATGTGGCAGTAAACATGGTCTATGGCAATAAGCACTTGAGTAAAAAAGGTATGTATGTTGCTATTCTAAAAAAGGTGTGGATGGAAGAATTGAATCAGAAACCCATTGAGAATGTTGATACTTTTCCAATTTTTTATTTTTTTAATACAATTTTTTTATTATTGATTATGATTTTTGAGAGGGATCATATAGTGTTTGTTGGATATTTTTAGATATAGATGTAGATCGATGATGACATAATGTCATAAGTAAGCATTTAAAGTATTAATCTCAACCACAATTTTGACGTATATAATTGAGAAATGTTACGTTCATAACACTTTCACAACAAATTTTAGATAGTAAATTGTTATTGGTTATAATTTAAACTTATCATTGAAATTATATCTTTTGTTTATCAATAATAGTCCGTAACAATCTGCTATTTAAATAAGTGGAACCCACCGGGGAATATCGATATCTGTATAATCCTACGGGTTTACAAAGAGGGAATTCATTCTCAACAAATGAATGGGTAAAACAAACAAGAGAAACCCACTTGGAGGAGAGATGTCAATGTTTGTTGGAAATAATGCAATGACGATTTTTGTATTTTTATTTTTATTTTATTTTTTTGGATTTATATATATATATATATATATATATATATATTTCATAGATACTAAGGTGAACCTGGCCAATATGACAAAGCAAAAGTTAGAGAGGACGAATCAAATCAAGCCAGGTAAGACTTATGGGGGGAGGAATTTCTTGTTGGATGAGCTTTGTCTTGAATGCCTATCCATCCCCACCTCCTTATTATTAAACTTTAGCTCCACAACCCATCCTATTGGAAGTAACCCCTCCCCTCACTCTGTCCTAATGTTTATCTACATTCTAATTGGTCTAATAAAGGCAACAACAAATGATAAGAGTAGATTTGATGAACAAGCAACAGAATCAGATAAAATACACGTGTATATATATATATAGACACAACAGTTTCATACCAATTTTACAACATAGCCTAAATGGTAAGCTTATTTATGTTCATCACTTTTTTGACTTATCATTAACAATTTGTCACCCACTCTTCCCTCTTTCTTTCTTTTCCCCTATACTATTATAATAATAACAGTACTAATAACTCTACATTTAGCCTAAGTGCTAATTTCCAAGAGAGTGCTCTTGAAGCGTTGATTTCCCATTCTTGTGCTAAGCAGCTTAGCTTTTAGTTTCATTTCAATTCCTGCTTACTTTAGGTTTGTTTGCATCACATAAATATGAACAAGTGGATACATAGCTATTCCTTAAGGAAAACTACACTCTACTCACTTGCGGTATGAGGCAAGTTTGCTTTGCTAACCTGTGGTCTAAAACATATGAACTTTCCCCATCTGAGTTCTATGCCATTACTGCCAAAGTTTGATGTCAAAACATGCACTGGCAATTCACATGCTTTTAGAAAATGTAGTATTTTACTTTTTCTTTTCTTTTCTTTTTTTTCTTTTTTTTGTGGTTTAAAAAGTTAGTATTTTACTAATTGGTGGGTTTAGAAAAATGGCATTTTATCCAGAAGTGTTGTTTATAATTGTTGATTGGATGATAATGTTTGACAGAAGAGCATAAGGAATTTCAAGGGAGTATACCTTAGGTGAGTAAAATGTCACTTTCAAAACATGTTGACAAATCGAAGTTTCCTAGCATCTTAAGTGAAATTTGCCCATTGTTCTTTAAGCGTACGCATGTTTATGAAACTCGCAGTGTTTGGCCAGATTCTAGCTCTACATGATTCAACAAGCAAGGTATCGATTGCTTGCCTATGTGTTGGATAGGTAGATACAAATTGACTTATCTGTCATACCTCTAATTAAGTTGACTTTTACCTGTTGTACTAATAGCTGGGAAATGCTCATGAAAGACACAAAATAGTAAACAAAGGGGAGATGATGTTGCAGTGAGATTGATGGTTAGATATTAAATGAATGAGTTAATGTAAAAGCTCTGCTGTTTGTTGATTATCAAACTTTGACTCAGGATTATTTGTGTTTTAGACCGAGTTTTATGTGGTTTCACCATCAAATGTCAAGGTCGTTTACCCTTTGCCTCAAAGAAAAGAAAAACTATTGGTTTGCCATAGGGATTGGACAGTGAGAAAGAAAATGAAATTCACATTATTTAAAGAAAATCCTATCCAAGCCAAACAAGCAAACATAGGAAGTCATAAAGAAATCACCACGAAAATGACCAAAATATCAAATGTACAAGCAAACATAGGAAGTTCTGAAGAAATGAACATGAAAATGACCAAAATATCAAATGTACAGATACAACACTTGCCAAGACTTTTCAATAACAGATAGTTAGCGTTGTTTCTTACAAGCCTTTCAATAAGTTTCTAGTGCTTAACATGTGTCAAGACTATGCAACAGAGAGATAGATGGTAAAAAGTAGAAGCAAGAGGCAATTCTGCAGTCACAACTAATTTAAAGAAGCAACAGAGATATAGATTCTAAGTCTTTTTCTTTTTTGTTCTTCCTTCATTTTGGTTTAAAAAAATACAAAAATTAAAAATTTGGAAGGTTAGACACTACATGATTTATTGATATTAAAAAAAATATATTATTAGTATAATAATAATTTTTTTGTATATTATTACCTAGTCCGGCTCGGGATAGCAGACCAACACCATGCCGGATTGCCTACTCTTTGGGCTTGGCTCCCCCACCCACCTACAGTTACGAGAGAATAAGATAAGATAATACCACTTAGTTACTAAGAATAGTACGTTGTACAACATAGTGAATATCATGAAAATACTTACTTAAATGCAAGTGATGCTTTTGGTGTTGGGCCATAATCAAATCCAAGTGGGGGCTCTATCTTCAGGTACAAGAATGGGAACCTCGCCCATGCCCAATATTGGACCAATTGCATTGCCCCACCAATCTGCCTTATCTTTATGTCTTGCTCAACACAATTCTCTATACAACTATGCCAAGCAAGCACTACCCCAACTATACTGTGGTGAATCACTAAGGTTCCGCAGGAACTCCAAGAACGTCAAATGCACCCTATCTCTCGACTTGTCCATAAAAATCGTATCCTCTAGTAGCGCTGAAATACAGCACCGGGCATACTGACATATCTGAATCTCCGTTGCATCACCAGGCAGTTAGTCTGCAATGTGCTGAAGAAGACGGTTGATGAGAATTCTTTGCCCCACCAAAATTTTGTCATTCGTCGAAACTTGAAAACCAAGCAACTCCTCGCACATAGTCCTCTAACCCCCCCTACCAGTCGGCCCAACCAAGACCTCACCATCTATAGTGTAAAGTTGTGATTTATAACTATTTTGTGTTAGCTTTAATTTCGTGCCAAATTTGATTGTAATTTCTTCAATCATTTTTCCCTGTATGTATGCGGGTTTCTAACTATAAGGGATGAGTGTGAGAGAGTGTGAAGACTCAAGCTTCAAAGAATGAACAAGTGGTTTTCACGAGTGTCTTGCGAGAAACTGACCCGTGTAAGAGCCATGTGTAGAGCACATGATTAGAAGAGGAAGAGTCATGCCAGGCTGGAGGTTTTCGTGAATGTCTCACGAGTAAGGCCAACTCGCGAAACTCTCTGTTTGGCAAAAAGTGAAGTTTTGCTTTACCAAGTCTTTACCCACACTATATATACTCTCATTACCCACAAATTAAAGGGATTGTTTTTCAGAGAGAAAACCCTAGAAAATACACTTGAGAGTTAGAGGTTGTTATACCCACAATCATCTACACATTTCCTTGTGGTTTTTCTCAACTCCTATCTCTCCATCTCTACATCCTTGAGAGGTTGCTAGTCCAAACACTTACCACACTCATACTAAGTGTAAAGTGAGATTTTGGTGCTGCTGGAAAGTATTGGAAGGAGCCATTCATTGGCGGATGCAATCAGGCTGAATTGCGGGATCCGGAAAGCTAGAGAAGACATGGCTCCGAGAAGTCAATTGGTAGCAGGAGCTTGGAGGGCTCAAGTATATGGGGTAGACTAAGCTTGGAGGGTCTTTTGTTATTCGTGTTCTCCAACTTTATTCTCTAGTGGATCGATTTCGACTTGGAGGGTCGCGGAGAGGTTTTTCACCGAGTTCTTCGATTTCCTCTTCGATAACACGTCTTGGTGTTATCTTGTGTTTGCATCTCTTTTTCCTACTCTTAAGCTTTCCTTTTATTGTTGATAATGGATGAATATGGCTTAGGGTAGTGATAACGGTTGTTTGTGCTTCTTTACTCTTGTTCCACACTTAGTATAAGTTAGAGTAAAAGCTATCTAGCTGTAATTTTAATTTGGGGGTCTAAATAAGCTCTTGTGTTTTTACACAAATCCGAGCTTTCATATTGGAAGTCCCAAAATAACCCCCACATCTTGGAAGGTGATTGACATCTCACCATATGGAAAATGGAACGTATGGGTCTCTAGCCGCCATCGCTCAACTAAGGCCGATATTAAGCCATGATCTATCTCTCTAGACGGGGCCCTATACAATCCTTCTAAACCCACCAACATGATAATATCAATCACCCGATTGTCCAGCATTGATATTTTTGTCATCTCCTTAAAGTGACCACAGCAATCAAGTGGCCTCGGGTCCTGCAAAATCGATAAAAATTAAAGTGGTTATTAGAACTAGATATACAACTTTGAAAGAACTTGCTAAAAGTCAGAGAGAACAAAAAAATTAAAGCGGTTGTTAGAACTAGATATTTCACCTTGCCATTCCAAATATCAGTTGATCAATGATCTGGTTATTGTGTCAGCACTGAGGCATCAATGGGACCAGGGCGCACGATCTCTAGTTCCTCACCAATCCGAGGATCCATACTACAAAGAGTGCTAGTGTGAGATCATTTAAACACATTGTAACATTTATGCTTGGAACTATAACAGAGGGCTAAAAGAATTTCAAAATATATCATATTTAGGTACAGAAAAACTTTAAAATAAATTTATATTATCTCAAGCCCAATTCTTCTTTTTACCTAATAAGAACATAGTCAACAACGAAGAAAATAAACAACATGATTTCTAAACATGAGCTCTGATTACCAATAACACAATGCAGTAATTGAACGCACGGACATATGCTTATAGAAGCAACAAATTACCACTATCCATAGAAGCCTCTCTTCACATAAATCACGTTTCATATCCAAAAAACAAACAAATGTGAAATGCTATTTTTTTGTGGTAATTAAAGTATCATGAGCCCCTCTATTTCAGCTCGATGGAATGAATTTTATAACAAGTTTTAATACATAATATAATCACCATAACATAGCATTTTGTGAAGAGAATCTAATATACCCCTCAACATCCAATTTATACTCAGGAAATGTAATTACCAATACTAATAATATGTCAAAAATCCCAAGGAGTTGGTTTAGTGAGATTTATCTTTATACCTCCACATGTTGGAGGCCTATGTACACTTTTCTCCTCTCAAACAAAAATTCAACATGTAATATTCTTATGGAGCTTTTAAGTAGAGGTTCCAGGGTTACAATTAATGAAACAAAAAATGGGTACAAACCTAATAAAATTCATCAGAAGAACAAAGAAAATGGGTCCACCTATAAATGAACATAGAAATGAAAAAACATACCTTAAACTCTATGGGAAAAAATCTGAACTTTTGTTGTTGGGATGTTGAAAACAGGATTTTGACTGAGGGTTTTTAGGCCACCGATGAGAGGAGCGTCTCCGGTAGAGTGAGTGAGCGTCTCCGATGTTTGGGTGTCTGAATGTGTGGCTGCCGATGAGGGTTTTGGTGTCTGAAGGAAGAGAGTGTTTCAGTGTTTGAGTGTGAGAGTGAGTGATTTGGGTGGGTTTCGGTGTCTAAAGGAGGAGAGTGTTTGAGGGTGAGAATGTTTGAGTGTGAGAATGACTGATTTGGGTGTCTGGGTGAGTTTGTGTTTGAAAGTTTGATTTTAATCGGGCAGAAAACGAGTTTCTGTAACTCGAGTTTCTAAGCAAGTATTATAAACTCGATTCCTACGCGGTAAAAGTGGCTCCACGTGAAAAATTTGTCCACATCACTACATAAAAAAATTCTGAACTTTAGTCTTAATAGCTCGAGTTTTGCATTGATCTCGAGTTTTAAAAACTCAAGATGCTATTTTCCCAGGTAGTTTTGAAATGTGACAACTAACGAAATTGTTAGGGATTTAAGGTTAATAGGAAAAAAAATTCCTTTCTGTTAGTGTTTTTAGCTAAGACCAATGAAAGTACTGATTTGGCAGTTATGTGAAGTTTAAGGAGTAAATTAACCGAAATGAAAGTTCAGGGGTATCTTGGCTAGTACTTCAAAATTTAGGGGGTATATAGGCATTTTTCCCCGCTATTATCTTATAAGATTAAAATAATATTAGTAAAAAAATAATATTGTTGAAAATATAAAGGTCGGTTAACAACTTAACATTATTATTACTATTATTATTATTATTATTATTGCCGAGAGTTGGTTAACATTATTTTAGATATTAGTGTAAAAAGTAGAAACATTCAAAAATCTCGGCAGTGTTAAAACATTGAAATTTTTTTTAAAGAATCGGTGCTACAGATAAATAAAATATAGCTAAAAACACATTTTAGAAGGTGACATTATTGCTCAAAGAACATGCCAGTTTGATTGCCACCGACTCTAATAGAAAATGAATTTGATGGGTCATAGAAAATGAATTGTTGACTTTAACCATCTTCTCAGCACGCATGCTTCCATGAGGGGCTGGGGCCTACCTCTTTTTGAAAAGGAAAAAGTATATTCCTTTCATATGCATTAATAAAGCTGTTTTTTTGAGTTTTTTCAGTCGCACCAGCAATTTCCTAAACCTCTAACCTCACTGTTTAAGCTCATCCATTTTCTTTATGGCTTTAATTCCATCAGCAGCTTCTTCTTCTTCTTCTACTTCTTCCAAGGGACGGAAATATAATGTTTTTCTCAGTTTTAGAGGGGAGGACACTCGCACAAAATTTACAGACCATCTATATGCTGGTTTGATACAGAAAGGAATATCAACTTTTAGGGACGATGAAAAACTGAAGCAAGGAACACTTATTGCCCCAGAGCTCTTGAAAGCAATAGAAGAATCAAGATTTGCTGTTGTTATTCTATCAAGAGACTATGCTTCTTCAAGGTGGTGCTTGATTGAACTAACAAAAATTGTTGAGTGCATAGAAAAGACGGGGTTGGTAGTTCTACCTATTTTTCACTATGTGGATCCTAGTGATGTGAGGAATCATAAAGGGATTTTTGCAAAAGCCATTGCTAAACATGAAGAGAGTTTCAAAGATAATATAGAAATTGTACAAACGTGGAAAGCTGCTCTAACAAAGATTGCCAATCTTGCTGGATGGGATTTAAAGAATAAGTAAGAAATTCTTTGGAATAATGTTATTTATGGTCAATTTTTTTTTTCCTGAATTTATTTACCATTACTTACGTTTTTTTTTTTTTACATGGCCACATGATGAGAGAGTACTAAAGTTCTTATAGAAAAATTTAGTCCAACTCTATTGTAATCCTAGTAGGACTAGATTCCTGTCATGCAAGTACATAATTACACAGACTTGGGCCTTACAACAAATTTGTCCCCTAATAGCTCTAAAATTGCCCTATAATACATCTAGCAATGAATTTCTTTGTCCCTTGTAAACTTAGGGAATTATAATCTCAAATTGGACTTTGGATGAACCTTTGCATAGTTTGGCATGGTAGACCCTATATTACCCAATATGAGCAAAAAGGCTCGAACTTGGTAATCCTCATTCTACTAGTGACTCGCGGATTCCTTAGCTTTTCTTTTTTATAAACTACTGGCCTACTTGTAGTTTTTTATTCGAATTCCTGCCTCCAATTTATAATTTGTGTTTCCTGCAAAATTGTCTCGATAAGCATGTAAAAATTTCCAAAGCAAGTGTTTAGCGAAAAGTAGAATTATATATATAGTTAATACTTCAATTGTTTAATTTTTAATTTTTTATGAAAAAAAGGGTGCATGAAAATAGCAATCCTAGAAATGTACAACAGAGGACTAAATATAATTAGGCACTCTCAATGTGGCTGAACGAAGCGAAGACTATGCTTATGTTGAATGTTTTGTCTCTACATGTGGCTAGCTCTACCTCATCAAAATTATTGTTTTGCCTTTTTTTTTTTTTTTTTTGGCAGGCATGAATCAATAGTTATCCAAGAAATCATTGGACGGATATTTAGTGAGTTGTATAGTAAATTCTCAAGCGTTTCTGAGGAACTTGTTGGAATGGACTCCTGCGTGGAGGAAATGTTGGATTCATATTTAGGCAGAGGGTTGGGTAGTGTTTGCTTTGTTGGGATCTACGGGATGGGTGGAATAGGCAAAACAACTCTTGCACAAGAAATTTATAAAAGAATTTCTGGTAACTTTGAAGCTAGTAGCTTTATTGCTAATGTTAGAGAAGAAACCAAAAATCAAGGTCTAGTTTCTTTACAAAAACAACTTCTTTCTAAGATCCTCAAGAAAAGTGAAATAAATATATGGAATGTTTTTGAGGGAATCAATATTATACGGAATACACTATGTAATAAAAGGGTTTTTATTGTTCTTGATGATGTGGATAAAGAAGAACAGTTTGGAGCATTAGCAGGAAAGCATGATTGGTTTGGTTCAGGAAGTAGAATCATTGTAACAAGCAGAGATAGTCATTTATTGATAAGATGTGGTGTGAGTGATATATATACAGCTAAGGGGTTGAGTAATGATGATGCTTTGCAACTTTTTAGTTGGAGAGCTTTCCATAAACCTTATCCTAAAGGAGATTATGTGAATTTGTCTAATGACTTTGTGAATTATGCTAAAGGCCTTCCTTTAGCTCTTAAAGTTTTAGGTTCATCGTTGTTTGCTAAAAGAACAAATGAATGGAAAAGTGCCCTTGATAAACTAAAAAAAGAACCTAATAAAGACATTTTGGATATACTTGAAATAAGTTTTGATGGGCTAACAAATTCACAGAAAGGATTGTTTTTAGATATTGCATGTTTTTTCAAAGGAGAGAACAAAGATAGCATAAGAGATATACTGGAAAGCTTTGGCTATTATCCAGACTACAATATTGGTGTTCTTATGGACAAATCTCTCATAACCATTGATAACGAAAGAGCTTTGTGGATGCATGATTTGCTACAAGATATGGGTCAAGAAATCGTTCTTCGTGAATCTCCTAAAGAGCCTGGTGGACATAGTAGGTTGTGGATTTACGAGGATGTCATTCATGTATTAAAGAATAATACTGTAAGCTAACTAATATAAACTTGAACTTAAATAAGTACATATCTTATTATTGATTTTTTTAAGATTTTACTAATTATCTAATTTCATTGTTTTTGGTTATTAGGGAACAGAGGTAGTTGAAGGCATAATGCTAAATATACCTATTCAAAAAAAGGAACAATTAAGTGCTGAAGCTTTCTCAAAGATGAAGTTTTTGAGATTGCTTAAAATTGGTAATAAGGAACTTCTAAAAAACTTCATAAATGGTCCTATGCAACTACCAGAAGACATTCTTGGAGGTGTGATGCAACTTCCACAAGGCCTTAGTTATCTATCTAATGAGTTGTGTGTTCTTGAATGGAATGGATATCATTTAAAATACATACCAACCAATTTCCAACCAAACAAACTTGTTGAGTTGAGAATGCGTTGTAGTGGGATCAAACAACTATGGAAAGGAAATATGGTAAGATTTTAGTTATGCAAATGTGCATTTTATTCCTTTTCATTAAGCCCTGTCTTTATCTAATTATTTATTGGTTTATAACAGAATTTAGCTGAGTTAAAACTCATAGACCTAAGTTGCTCTCGAAACTTGATTGAGATCCCGGACCTTAGTGGAGCCCCAAAGCTTAAGCAGTTGATTCTTCAACATTGTACAAGACTATATAAGATTCACTCATCTCTTGGAGATCTCAAACAACTAATTCGATTGGATCTGAATGGTTGCAAATGTCTCGAAAACCTTCCTCACAAGGTCAGCTTGGAAGCACTTGAAATTTTCAATCTTGGTGGTTGTTCAAGATTGAAGAAGTTTCCAAAAATTGTAGGAAATATGTCATGTTTGTCAAAACTTTGTTTGAGTGAGACTGCTATAAATGAACTAACATTCTCTGCAGAGTATTTAACTGGCCTTATTGAATTGGATCTAAGAAATTGCAAAAATCTTTTTAGTCTTTCGGATGCCTATTGCTGTTTAATATCTTTGAAGATTCTCATTTTATCTGGTTGTTCAATTCTTAAAGAACTACCAGAGAATTTGGGGAATATCGAAGGTTTGGAGAAGCTAGACGTGAGTGGAACTGCTCTAACAAGGCTACCTTCGTCTATTGTTCACTTAAAAAATCTTAGGGTGCTATCTCTCCGTGAATGTGTGGGGCTATTATCCAAATCGTCTAATATGCTTCTTAGTTTTCCTTTAATGCAGCCAAGAAGTAGTCCAGATCTCATGGGCATGTTACAAGGCTTATGTTCTTTAACCAATCTGGATCTAAGCTATTGCAATCTTCAGACAATTCCTAATGCTCTTGGGTGCTTGTCATCTTTAGAATATTTAAATCTAGTGGGAAATAATTTTGTTTGCCTTCCTGAAAGTATCATTCAACTATCTAATCTGGAAAGTCTTTGTTTGGATGGTTGCACTCAACTTCGAATGTGTCCCAAGCTTCCATTAAATATTAAGTTTATCAATGCAAGCGGGTGTACCTCACTAGAAACATTATCACTAAGACCAGAACATGATTTTGAGCCGAATCTACATCTTCAGTATTGCGACAAATTGATTAAGAATGAAGGCTACAGTGAACTGTTTTCAACAATGTTGAGACGTTATATCATTAAGGTCTCTCTCTTTCCCTCCCTCTCTCTCTCTCTCTCTCTCTCTCTTGGATGTGAAGTTCTAAAAATCATGATTTGTTTGTTTCAAGGATGCTCCTTAAGTCGTTATATCATTCAGGTTCTCTCTCTCTCTCTCTCTCTCTCTCTCTCTCTCTCTCTCTCTCTCTCTCATGTGAAGTTCTAAACATCATGATTTGTTTGTTTCAGGAATGCTCTCAGCTAAAGCTAAATCCTTATAATATTGGAGAGGTCTCTCTCTCACTCTCTCTCTCTCTCTCTCTCTCTCTCTCTCTCTCTCTCTCTCTCTCTCTTGCATGTGAAGTTCTAAACATCATGATTTGTTTGTTTCAGGAATGCTATCAGCTAAAGCCAAATCATTCTATGATTTTAGAGGTCTCTCTCTCTCTCTCTCTCGGTCTCTCTCTCTTGCATGTGAAGTTCTAAACATCATGATTTGTTTGTTTTAGATAAGCGCTCGGTCTTTTTCATATCTCACAATTCCTGGAAGTGAAATTCCGAATTGGTTTAGGCATCGAAATGTGGGGATTTCGGTGAATCTGGAAGTGCCTTCACATTTATTATTATCTAACAAATTTATGGGAATTGCTGTGTGCACTGTTTTTATACCCCGTCGGTATCGTCCACTTTACCAACTTCACGAAGAAGAGCTACTCTCATGTCTAATTAAAATCAACAAACGTTATCTTATTAGACGGGCCATTTCATTATCCGCGGAAATTGATAAGATTGAATCGTCTCAGATTTATCTGTTATATTTTCCCTCTATAAACTTCGAAGGCCGCTGGAAAGATGTATTGAATCAAGTAGATGCTTATGCATTCAACCAAATTGAGGTTGAATTTATAACCTCGGTTAAAGCGGATCTAAATTTGAATAAAGTGGATCCTTATGCATCCAGCCAATTGGAGATTATGAAATGTGGAGCCCATTTGGTATTGGAGCAAGACATTGAAGATCTCAAACAATCTAAGGTTGGGTCTAGCAGTTGCATAATCACTCCATATGAGGATAATGATTTAGACGATTCAGAGAAAGATTCTAAAATTAAGGGAAGCCCAGATGCCAAACCACCACATCTGAAGTGGATAGGAAGGTAAGCCCTCCTTGAATATTAGCGATTTCTATCATTATTTGTGTTGTTGCTGATCAGAATAGTCCTTATTGTTTTACTATAAACAAAATTTTATTTATTTAGTAAAATTTGTTTTCTTTTCCACTCAAATGCCAGCTGGTACAGACAATTGTACCACCGTCTTTGAGCGTCTCTGGAGTTGATTCTGATGATGATGGAGTGGAACTGGGTTTGGTGCTATTTTTGTTTGGCTACAAGGAAACTTGAGGTAAATTTATGTAGAAATGGTAAAAAGCTTTTGAAATATATAGGCTGAAATAGTGGTTCCAGACTTATTTCTTGAGTTCTTAATTTTTTGGTTTCCCTTGAGAACATATAATTTGTTTTTTCTTTATCCGATAATTTTCATAGAAACTTTTCAGAACACAAGCACAGCTCAAGCAAACCAGTTGTGTTTGGCTTTGCTGGCAATTTCTTTCCTTTAAATAAAATGCATTTTTTTTCCAAGAAAATAGGAGCTAATTGTGAGTTATGTTGCTTTGTATATATGTTTTCTGAAGGTACCAGTTGGAGCTATGCCAGAAAGCTTTGGAGGAGAATATTATTGTTTATTTGGGGACAACCACATTGCTGTACTACTTATACATGAGCTGGGTCACTTGATAAGGAAGCCCCAGAAGAGCATATGCATATGCATAAGGAAGCCCCAGAAGAGCTGGGTCACTCAAATTATCTATTCTTTCATTTAAATGAAAAATGAGTAGCAAGATTTTAATTAATGGTTTCGATATGGAATATAATTAAAATTCAATTAAAAAATACATTAGAATATTAATATGTAAAATTGTGAGCACCCCCGAAACTTATGTGAATAAAATTATAAATTCTTTAATTTTATGTAGTTCTTCTATTCATTGATCTTTCTTTCAAAATCGTATTTATATTTCTATAATGTATCGAAAAGGCTGCTTACCCTCATTACTAAAGTGAAAAGTTTTAAAGTATATATAAGAATGATCTTAAAACACATGGGAAAGTTCAAGGACTGAATATGCAACTTAACCAAAGAGTAAAATAAAATACAAAATTGAAACCCTGTGATATAGAGAAGGAATTATAAGTCCGAAAAAGAATTGAAACTCAACTGATATATTCTTGTGTTTTGACAAAGATGTCCAAGATTCAAATCCTACCAACTCCAACTATCAATTGCAATAAAATAAATACTAATAAACAAAGAAAGTTAAATAAGGTCAATAAAGAGTTCATAGTAGGGGTAAATTAGAGAGGTCATATATAGTCTTATACTTATTTGTTCTAATTGTCAAAGTGTTATACTTCTGTGAACAGTAGCGCTCATTTTTTAAAATTTAGTGATGAAAAATACTCATTTAAAATTTCAGTTCTATATTTTTCTTATGTTTATCTTTATAGAGCAATGACTTAACATTTTTTTTTAATGATGTGACATCTTATTTTTTATTAAAAATTTACACATGCAATCTTAGACCTAACCCTGTTTCTATACCCCAATTCATACTGAAACCTAAAAGACCTTCGTAGTTTCTCACACATACACACATTAGAGAGAGAGAGAGAGAACTTTCCCAACCACAAACCCTATAAAATTTGAGACCCTTTTAAGTTTCTTTCTCATTTGCTTTCCATATTAATTGCTTCAAGTCTTGCAATTATTTGGTTATGATTTAAGTTTCTCTATAGATTACTTCACGTTTGTATAAGTTCAAAACCCATGTTTGATTTTACCTTGAATTGAGAATTTGGATTTGTGTTATTACCTAGACTCAAGATTATAGTTTCAAGATTTTGTCCTGACTCAGTTGAGATTTTGAGGAGGAATCTTGAAGACTTAAACCCTTATTGGAATTTTATGGACATATACTTAACATAAACACCTAATAAGTTTGAGTTTTCTAAACCGCTTCATGGGTTTTCCGAAATGGTAGTATTTCAAGCACTTGAGAAACTAGGAGTTTAGATTTGGTTTCAAGAGGTCATATATGAGATGGGGTAGGAGTGCTTGTGTTAAGGCTAGTTGCAGTGCCCTTTAGAGCTTGTTCGAAAAACTTTAAACTAAAAAGGGAGGCATTGAATATATATAATGAATAACCTTTCAACATAAGAAGCACTATAATTTGTCCCAGGTGTTGATTAGTTTACAATGAAAATTCTAATCAAACCAACCCGGAGCGTTTAGCCATAAGTTAGTACTCATAAGAAACAACAAGGGCATGTACAAGAAAATTATTCCTAACCCTTTTACATCCCCTTTGTTAGGTTCTAAAAATTTAGAATAATTGGCAAACCGTGAGCACAAATTTGTCTAGATATAGATTACTAAGTCTATAAGTATAATTAGAAATGCTCAAGGTGCTGCAAGTTAGAATACAAGAACAATGAAGTAGGTTTAGAAATTCAAACTATGACAGATTCGACCAATCTAGAAGATAGTACCCATCAGATGATTAGGGTTTTAGATCTACTTCACTAAGTATATAAGGCACGTTTTAAAAAGACTTTGGAACTTCTCTTTTGAGATTTAAAAGGTTTTGTGCCTTCTCCTTTCAAAGTCACTATCGTAAATCAATCTACATATTATTAGATGCGGTAGATCTGAAGTTGCTGCATACCAGTTATCAAAGGTGCTAGATCTAAACTTTTTGTAAAGTTGTGATTTACAACTATGTTTTATGTTGGCTTTATTCCATGATAAAAAGTGTTGTATTTGCTTTAATTTTGTTCCTTGTTTTTTGTGGGATTTTATTGTATTGAGTTTAGTATAAAGTTGGTGAAGAATCGAGCATGAAATGAAGATCAGTGCATTTCGCGACTAGCTCGCAAGAAGTTCGCGAGAAGGGTTCCCGCAAAAAGGGCATGTGAGAAGCAAATAACTGGAAGCTAAAGAGTCGTGCTAGGTTGTCAATTTCGTGAGTATTTCGCAGGTAAAGCCTTCTCGTGAGATACCCGCGAGACTCCCTACTTTTAGGAATTTTGAGTGTGACTTTCTTATCCTTCACTCATACTATATATACCTTCATTACCCACAAATGTAAAGGAGGCCATTTAGAGTGAAAAACTCTAGATAGGTTTTCTATAACACACACACCCATCTTTTTGAGAGATAGCTACTCATCCTTAATGAGAAATCATTTTAGCCTCTTCTCCTTCTCTCTCCCATTGTCATACCTTGAGAGGAGATTTGTATCCAAACACAACTCACACCTATTCAGAGTATAGAGAGTGTTTTTGGAGCTTGGGAAGCTTTAGGGAATTGCCAAAAGAAGCCGGTGAGGCTTGGCGAATGCAATCGGGAGTATTGCGGGATTTGGAAAGCTAGACAAGATACAGTTCCGAGAAGCATTGTTGGAGTAGGAGCTTGGAGGGCTTAGGTACATTAGGTAGATTAGGCTTGGAGGGTCTCTTGATATTCGTGTATGCCAACTTATTGTCTAGTGGATCGATTTACCACTTGGAGGATGGCGGAGAGGTTTTTCGCCGAGTTCTTTGGTTTCCTTTTCAATAACACATCACCGTGTTACCTTGTGTTTGCATCTCTCTTCCCTTACTCTTGTGCTTTACTTTTTTTTTTTTTTGTTCATGTTTATGCACTAGAGTAGTATCAGTTGATTGCGCTTCATTTACTCTTGTTTTCGCACTTAGATAAGTTAGAGTAAAAGCAATCTAGCCGTAATCTTTTAATTGGGGGTCTAAACAAGCTCTCGTGTTTTAACACATTTTCGAGCTTTCACCTTCAAAGGTGGTTTTGGAGTTGTGGACTTGAGGTCTATATGTGCTGGAGATCTAAAGTGTGAACTGGAGGTTTATGTTGGAGCAGATCCATAACAAAAATGTCTAAGAGTTTTAGAGATAGGTTTGATAATCAAAGTAAATTTTTCTATGAATTAAATATTCTTGGTTGTAAACTTTTATTTGATATAGTGGATTGTTCTTTTTGGGATAGTTCCAGGTTTTTTTACCTTGAAACTGGTTTGTTTCGTTGGTTTTTCTAGGTTATCATATCTTGTATTATTTAATTTTCCGCTGCATGATACTTTGATATATGTTTACCTTAAGGCTTGAATAATTGACCTAATTAATAACTTTGCCTTAACGCTGGTTAAACATTGTTTGTTCAGGGCTTTAAAAACTAACACCCTTCAACATTGCTTCCTTTATTCATATAAACTCTTAAATGGAAAACACTCAATTTAACCTTTTAGGAATTTGCTTGGTATTGCTTTGAGCATGTACAACATCGGCCCCAAAGTTCTTTAAATAAATCCCAAGAATAGCTGGGTATTTCATATTCTTCAACAGGTTAAGACACTGATTGTGAATCGACAAGGCTGTTTGCAATTCACTTTTGGCGTCTCCGAATCTCCCCAATCGCAAGTCTAAGTATGCTGGTGCTAAGTTTTGATATAGAATATCACGGTACTTATTAGCACAACTTCCATATATTGCTCCATTGGGTAGGTAGTTAGCTAGCTTTTACCTTGCCGTTATTTTCCTAAGTGATGATCATCTACATTCACCACCACTAGTTGTTGCAATTAGCAATATCTAGCAAATCCAAATGCTTTAACGGCTGTATGCATCACTAATTAATAATCTAGGATTATCTATCCTCTTTACTCACAAAAAAAAAAAAAAAACTAGGATTATAAATTAAAATTTGATGGATAATTGGTGATTGTTGCAATTACTTTATGAACTAATTTATTGCAACAGAGTTGATTTTTTTTTTTTTTTTTTTTTTTTTTTTAAAATTTTTAAAATTTTTCTTTTAGGTTTAATAGGTACTTACACTAAATCTATATATATATATATATATATATATTGTAGGGTCACAATTTGGGGCCCAAGCCCAAAATGCATGGAGTCTTGGTCCAATGAGCCAAATGCAATGAATTTGTAGAGAATGGGTCAAAGAACTAGGTCCTAATGAGTTGGACAACGGCTAGTATTGAATTGCATGGCGATCAAACATAAATAAAGGATGTAGGTATCAATAAACTTTTAGTCCGAGGAGGTTAAATATGTATATAATGATCACTCTAGAATATCATAATGGTTCAGATTGCTATCATCTTTCTTCTCTCTACCTTCCGATCCCTCTCTCATAGAGGGTCTCTTACATTATATAGTCCCTTTTGGGCCATCTTGATCCCACACTTGTTGATCATCTAAGTCCCTACTTCAGTGCCCGTCCCATAAGACACCCCCTTTCAGCCTTCTGTGAGTTGTGGTAACCAAGGCAGCATTGTTCAAAAGTCTTCTCCACATAAATGCGGCCAAAAAAGTAGCTGCAATGCATTTAATGTGGTGGTAGCAGCTTTTCCTTAGATATTTTGTGTTTCTTTCTTCCTTATATGTTTATGAGGCACATTCCTATCGCTAGAGCCTTTTGGAGGGTCCCTCTAATTTCTAGAGTACACATTTGAGCTATATTCATCGCATCCGAGGGGGTATTCCTCCTCGAATCATCTTCCATTTATTTCCTGCTTATGAGACTTTAACTGGAGATCCCTTAACAACTATTTGCCTCTCCTCGGACTTGTCAATTATCCCGGGTGAAGTCCAAAGCCCAATATATGATCTTGGGCCCTTACCCCTACATATATATATATATATATATATCTAAAAGCTGAAATGTAGTATTTATTGTTGCAACATTTTTGTTAAGCCACATCAGCAGCCATATCATCCACCCACTTCTAATGTTCTCTCTTTTCTTCTTTTTTAACTCTTTTTTTCTTATTAATTTCCCAACTTAATGTTATAATTTCACCAACTTTTCCCCTCCCTTTTATTTTTTCATCTCCCCACTATTATATCTTAATATCACTTTTCCTTAATCCCTTTATCTTCTTTTATTTTTGGCTTTTCTTATTCTCCCTCTTACTATAAATTTACAATTCTCAATTTTATTCTATACATACTTTTCCCACACACATAAGGTTATTTCTCTCTACCAAATTTTTTTTTTTTTTTTTTAATTTCTTGGTGGATATTTTTATATTTTTCTTCCATCTCTGCTTTAAGTTTATAAGTTTTTGTATTATTTGAAACTCTACTTTGGGTTGATGTGATTAAGCTATGTTTTTAAGTTGTTATCTTTTTTCTTCTCTTTGATTTCATAGATATTATCCTATTCTATTATATATAAAGATAGTATGTAAGAATATAATATTATTTTATTACATAACATAACATGACTTGGATAATTTGGTGTTTATTATAATATTTTTTATTTTTACTATTTTTCTTCTCATATTATTTTCTATAAATTTCTTATTATTCACTCTTGAAATGTGGTTTCTCTCTCTCTCTCTCTCTCTCTCTCTCTCTCTCTCTCTCTCTCTCTCTCCATTTTTTTTTCCTTACAACTCTTCTTTATATTGATGAATCATTGTGATTTTTAAAACTTTATTTTGAGTTCATACGTTTTGGTTTTGTATTTTTTAGTTTCCCATTACAAGTAGCATATTTTTCTCTCTTATAGTTTTGGTTTGATTTTTATTTGAGTTAATTCTTGATTATTTTGGAAGTAAGAATTTGAATTTATATCAAAACACAATCTTGGCTATGCTAATAGATCGGCATTCGGTCCACTTCATCAATTCAATCTACTTTGGTCAATTTTGGTCTAATTCAGTCTACTTCAGTCCACTTTAATTCAATTAGGTCCATTCGGTCTACTTCAGTTAATTCAGTCTAATTCGGTCCATTCAATCATATTTGGTCCATTCGGTCTACTTTGGTTAATTCGGTCCTGTTCCGTCCTCTTGGTCCATTTAGGTCTATACAGTCCATTCATTACACTTGATCTATTCGGTCCAATTTGGTCCATACGGTCAACCTAGGTCTATTGGGTCCAATTTGGCCAATCCGGTCTAGTTAGGTGTATTAGATCCAATTTGGCCAATGCAGTCCACTTAGGTCTATTCGGTCTAATTTGGTCCATTTCCTTCTATTTAGGTCTATTCGATCTCATTTAGTCTATTCGGTCCACCTAGGTCTATTCGGTCCAATTGGGTCCCTGCGGTCCACTTGGTCAATTCAGTCTAGTTAGGTCTATTTGGTCCCGTTCGGTCCATTCAGTCCAATTCGGTTCATTCTGTCTACTATGGTCAATTCAGTCCTGTTTAGTCCCTTCGGTCCAATCTGGTCTATTCAGTCCACTTCAATCTATTCGGTCCAATTTGGTCCATACGTTCCACCTAGGTCTATTTGGTCCAATTAGGCCAATTCGGTCTAGTTAGGTCTATTCGGTCCAATGTAGTCCATTCGGTCCACTTAGGTGTATTCGGTCCAATTTAGTCTATTTGATCCAATTAGCTCTATTCGGTCTAACTTGGTTCATTCAGTCCACTTGGCCAATTCGGTCCAGTTAGGTCTATTCGGTCTAGTTCGATCCAATACGGTCAAATGGTTCATTCAGTCCACTTCAATCTATTCGGTCCATACGGTCCACCTAGGTCTATTAGGTCCAATTTGGCCAATTCAGTCTAGTTAGGCCTATTCGGTCCAATTTGATCCATATGATCCACTTAGGTCTATTCGGTCCAATTTGGTCCATACGATCCACTTAGATCTGTTCAATCCAATTTGGTCCATTTAGGTCTATTCGGTCCATTCGGTCAATTTAGTCCATTTTTGATCACTTCTGTCCAATTTGGTGTACCTTCTTAAGCATGCCAAAATACAAGTTTGGGTTTAAAGTTCTATTAATTATTTAAGTAATATCAATTGTAATTATATGAAAAGTTTTGGTTATCATGATAATCTTATGAAGAGAATGAGAATTTGAATAATGACTTTGGAACTTAAAAATTATAATTATACCAAAAGAAATTAGGAAAATATAATGCATAATAACAATAGTTAGAAGAATATTGACCATTTCATAAAAGAATAATATCAATCAAAAACATAAAAAATGATAAACTTATATATTTGTAAAAATAGAGCAATGAAAATTACTTTTTGAAATTGTTTAATTTTAGAGAGAATAAATTATCTACAATAAAATTTAGAGAATAAATTATACATATTTAGTATAAGTTTGTTATAAGTTTTGATTATCATAATAATCTCTTTTAAGATAATGGAGAATTTGAATAATTTATTTAAATAAAAGTGTGTTTATTTATTTATTTTATTAATTTTTTCTTGAATGTATAATCAACCTCATGCAATTCATTTAAAAGTAATGATGTTAAAATAAATGAGTAACTGTCATAAATATTAGTTTTGTATATTCATAGCCTTAATATTTAAAAATACTTTCACTTAAATTTAGCTAGCCAAAGTTGACTGAAATGCTATATTAATGTGGTTCAACAAAAGTATAGTAATAATAAATACTATACTTAAGATTTTAGATATTATGAATTTGAGATATATATATATATATATAATATTTGGATTTAGAATAGGTACTTTCAACATAAACATGTCTTTTCCCTATATGCAAGTGTATAAAAATGGACCGAAATGGACCAAAATGAATTGAAGTGGTCTAAATGGACCGAAGTGAACACAAATGGACCAAATGGAACAAAGTGGACCAAATGGACAAAATAGGACTGAATGGGAACAAGGAGGACCGAATAGGACCAAAGTGAACTGAATAGGACATAGTGGACCAATGTGGACTGAGTAGGAACAAATAGGACCGAATAGGACCATAGTGGACCGAATAGGACTAATGTTGACTAAATAGGACCAAGTGGACAAATTGTACCGAATGGGACCAAAGTAGACTGAATAGAACCAAAGTGGGTAGAATGGACCAACGTGGACAGAATAGTATCGACATGGACCATAATAATACTTTTGAATATTTATCATTTTTATTGTATTTTTAGGGCTCAAATTTTTAATATCTAATGTTTATTTTGTTTGTATTTTTTAATTCAAAACTAAAGAGTTTAGCCCAAATATAATAAAATCTCACACTTTTCAACCCAAAAATTAAGGAAAAAGAAGAAGAAGTTTTGAGCTAAACTTGAAAAGGCAACCTACAAAAGAATCAATTTAAGTTCCAATTTGTCCAAAATTGACCAAAGGGACCGAAATTGAACAAGTGGACCAAATTGGACCGAATGGGACCAAAGTGGATTGAAGTAGACCTAATTGGACCAAATTACAATTGTTTAATTTTTAGGGAGAACAAATTATATATTATATTACAATTAAAAAATAATTATTTATTCTCACGCATTGCGTGACTCTGTGACTAGTTATGATAATAAGCCGTTACTTGTAATATAATTAGTAAACTTCTTTGAGTTTCTTGCTTGTATATTGCTCTACAATGAATTGCATTCTCACGTTTTTTACGTTGAAATGGTGAATTATAAAGTTGCATGCATTTTAGGATCCAGTGATAAAACAACACATTGAAATTGGAGTTGAACGGTATAAAAAGAGTGCAGCTAGAGTTTTACAAATTTTTTGTATTTCTACTTTTAATTTAAATATTGGCAGTAGCAGTGTCTGTTATATAATATAACAGACACTGCTACTGCCAATATTTGCATAAACATATTAACAGACTCAATTCTATTTTCACTGAGTCCACAGCAATTGTAGAACCTTTAAGTTCATGTGTTTCAGACATTATGTGTGCAGACACGCAATACAGAATACTACAAAGGATGAAGTTCCACAATTGTCAATATTCCCAACGACACCTTAAACAATGTACTTAGTTTAAAACCTCTGAATTAAATTAACACTATTGTGCTCTACGTACAAATTCACCTGAATAAAATTAGAAATACAAAAAATTTGTAAAACTCTAGTTGCACTCTTTTTATACAGTTCAACTCCAATTTCAATGTGTTGTTTTGTCACTGGATCCTGAAATGCAAGCAACTTTATAATTTAACATTTCAATGTAAAAAACGTGAGAATACAATTCAATGTTGAGCAATATACAAGCAAGAAACTCAAAGAAGTTAACTAATTATATTACAAGTAACGGCGTATTATCATAACTAGTCGCAGAGCCACGCAATGCATGAGAATAAATAATTATTTTGTAATTTTAATATAATATATAATTTGTTCTCCCTAAAAATTAAATAATTGCTATTTGGTCCAATTAGGTCTACTTCAGTCCATTTTCGTCCCATTCGGTCCAATTTGGTCCACTCATTCAATTTTGGTCCCTTTCAGTCCATTTTGGACAAATTGGAACTTAAATTGATTCTTTTGTAGGTTGCCTTTTCAAGATTAGCTAAAAATTCTTTTTTTTTTCCCTTTAATTTTTGGGTTGAAAAGTGTGAGATTTTATTATATTTGGGCTAAACTCTTTAGTTTTGAATTAAAAAATACAAACAAAATAATCATTAGAAATTAGAAATTTGAGCCCTAAAAATACAATAAAAATGATAAATATTCAAAAGTATTATTTGGTCCACGTCAATCCTATTCTGTCCACGTTGGTCCATTCTGCCCACTTTGGTTCTATTTGGTCCACTTTGGCCTATTCGGTCCAATTTGTCCAGTTGGTCCTATTTAGTTGATATTAGTCCTATTCGGTCCACTATGGTCCTATTCATCTACTCGGTCCACATTAGTCTACTCTGCCCTATTTAGTTCAGTTTGGTCCTATTCGGTCCTCCTTGATCCCATTCGGTTCTATTTTGTTCATTTGGTCCACTTTGCTCCATTTGTGTTCACTTCGGTCCATTTAGACCACTTCGATTCATTTTGGTCCAGTTTTGTACACTTGCGTATAGGGAAAAGACATGTTTATGTTAAGAGTACCTATTCTAAATCCATATATATATATATATATATATATATATATATATCTCAAACTCATAAAATTTAAAATCTTAAGCATAGTTTTTATTATTGTTATACTTTTGTTAAGTCACATTAACATAGCATTTTAGTCAACTTCGGTCCGGCTGAATTTAAGTAAAAGTATTTCTAAATATTAAGGCTATGAATATACAAATCTAATATTCATGGCAGTTACTCATTTATTTTAACATAATTACTTTTAAATGAATTGCATGAGGTTGATTATACATTCAAGAAAAAATTAATAAAATAAATAAATAAACACACTTTTATTTAAATAAATTATTCAAATTCTTCATTCTCTTAAAAGAGATTATTATGATAATCAAAATTTATAACAAACTTATACTAAATATGTATAATTTATTCTCTAAATTTTATTGTAGATAATTTGTTCTCCCTAAAAATTAAACAATTTCAAAAAGTAATTTTCATTACTTTATTTTTACAAATATATAAGTTTATCATTTTTTATGTTTTTGATTGAACACTCATTATAGAACAAAAAAACACTATAATTAAATTCTATAAAATATAATCCAATATGTTGTCTTTTTTCCACGGCACTTATATATCATATTAATTAAGAATATTGGAACTATAGCATAACTTCATCTACGCTCAATTGCCATCACCATTGTCATTGGAAGTGGTCACGTGAAATTGTACAATGGAGAGAGGGGTAAGATTTCATTTGTAAAGGCTAAGCAGATCACTAGTATTCATGTATTGAAGAAATTATAGCTACAATGTGGATGACCGAAATTCACAAGTAATCTATTTTATTTTTATTTTACAACATCCTATAACTTGTATTTTGAACGAGCACAATGAGATAGATGGACAAAAATTCACAAGTAATTCATTCAAATAAATCCAAAAATACATTTAATTATATACTCAATTTTACAACATGTTTAAGTGGTTAACTATAAATGATATAATGGAGACTTTCTGTTTACAACTTTATACATTAACTTATCACTACTTTTTTCCACAACTCATATAAATTATTTTAACAAATTGTGAAATTGAGAGTGTGTGTATATATATATATATTCTTTTTTTTTTTTTGGGTTAAAAAAGTACATATATTACAAACCGACTAGAAAACCTCATAGTTATCAAACTCTATAATAAAAAAATAAAAAAAATAAAATAAAAAAAAAAAGATCAGGATGAGGTTCCCATGCAAAATTGAGTGTGCAATTTCAATTTTCTATTAGATTCTGTATGCAAGTGACCCTCCCTTTCCAGGTGTTTTCCTTTTCTTTTCCTTTTTTTGGGGGGGGGGGGGGGTACTTTTGATAGCTTCTAGGTTTTTTCCTATGCACATGGAGGTTTGCACAATGGAGCCCACGTGGAAAAAGCAGCAAAAGTTTGGTTTGATAGTCAAAGAAAACATAAGAAGAGGAAAAAAGTGACAAAGAAAAAGAAAAAGAGTGAAGCACAATCTTACAAATTAGCAATCACAATTTTTTTTTTAAATCTCATTTATTATCTCACTCTATTGCAGACCTCTCTTTTCTCTCAAACCACTACCATGACCATTAAAACTCAATTAGTGAGCCCCACAACCACCACACCACAGCCCACAGATGCTGTGATTCATGCCACAACCCAGAAGGCTGAATCCAAATCACACCAAAAAAAAAAAAACCCACAACAAACCACAAACCATAGACCCACTTGTTGAGACCACAACCACTTCCTCACCATCATAGTTACAAAGCCCACTACCACAATTCAAAACCATAAATTTGAACCCAAAGTACCACTGCAAACCCACACTCACGATTACCCAAATCAAACCAATCCCAAATCCCACTGCTAAGCTAAACCATTCCAAATCTAGCCATCTAAACCACCAAACCCACACGCCACCACCTTCGAAACCGAATCTATCATCGTTGACGCCATGAGGTGGCCCCACCACAAGATCAGTGTCATTGTCCCCTAAGAGCATCTCCAGCAAATTTATCAAATTTTTGTACTGTTTGGAGAATGAACAGTGACTTTTACCTTTAGCTACCCACTTTTTCAAATACACTTTCTAACAAATTCTCTATCTCATTTAAATATTATTTCTTCATTCATTATTTATTCTTTTTTCAACAACTACACATCTTCCAACATTTTTTTATTTAACACCTAATTATTATAATAGAAAAAAAGCATTTGAAGAATGAATAGTAGCCCATCAAACTTGATGAGCTACTGTTCATGAGCCAAAAAAATTTTTGGGTATAGAGAATCCATTGGAGTGGCTTTTTTTGGTCCCATTCTTTATTATAGAGAATATTTTACCTTTACATAGACCATTGGAGATGCTCTAAAGAGCACTGCCCAAATTGAAGAAGTATCCAAGCAAATCGGAGATTGGGTTTGGATTCATACCCACAAACAACTGTTTACATACGCTAAAAATAAACCACACCCAGACAACTAAACTCAAGGTTCACAAACCCACATCCTAAAAACACTAAAAATTACAACAAGACCCACCTCTTCTCAAACCCAAACCCATCATCAACGAGACCCACGAACAGAAAACTATCGCCATCAATTAAAAAACTAACCCACAGAGAAATTCCAAATTAAACTCAGCAACCAAACCCAAAAAATTCCCAAGCCAAACCTCAAATACAACTGTGGAGAAACCAAGGCCCTATTTGGTTCTAAAAAGTGGTGTATCACTTTTCATTTTCTATTTTCTGTATTCAAATTCTAAAACTGAATACAAAAAAAGGACCCATTTTTGCATTTAAGGGTATTTGGTTAGTTATTTTAAATACATAATTTAGGTATAAAATTCATCATACACGGTTAAATATTGTTTTCTATTTTTTTTTAAGTTACTTTTTTCACTTACACACACTCACATCAATCAAGTGGGGCCCTTTGTGTTTTCACAATATTTACAAAATTGCCATTGTATTCATTTTCTATGAAAATGAAAACATTGAAAATGTGTTTTCATTTTTTGTATTCAAATCCAACTTTAGAATAATAAAAATGAAAACGGAGTACAAGTTCTTAAACCAAATAAGGTTTTTTTTTTTTTTTTTTTTTGTGGTTTCACTGAAAATTGAAAATGAACAAAAAAAACACCACTTTTTTCAGCTAACCAAATAGGCCCCAAGGTTCACCATCAATCATTTTTAGAAAACTAGTGGTTTCTAATGGAGATGGATGAGAATTATAAGGGAATGTAGGGAAAATATAGGGGAATTGATTTACTTCGAGGTAGTTACCATTCATAGAGAAAGAATGAGATTAAGAGAGAGAGAGAGATGCACTAAGCAATTGATTTATTCTTCAATATCTAATGTTGAATTACAATTATGTATTTATAGGAGATTAACTCTAATCTCATTGGTGGGTTGTAGTTAGCTCAACTGGTAAAATCTCTAATGGTTGTATAAGAGATCTAGGGTTCAATCCCGCCTACACCAAAAACTTATTAGTGTCTTGGTCTGATGATAAAGAGCTATCATCAGGAGCGGACGTTATAGTTGAAACTCTCTCTCAAAAAAACTCTAATCTCATTGACCCACAAGGCCTAAGATAATTGGCTAGTTAATTGAACACGTGCTTTAAGAATTAAGCCATGTGTTAAATAATCTACATGTGCTCAAATCCTAACTAACTTATCCTAATCTCAACTAACTAACTAACTAATTAGAAGTGATCGATGGAACTATAGAAATTATTATGATATTAGGATATTACATTGAATATGAGATTCCTAACAATCGTGGTGGTTGTGGGTCTCATCTACTAAATTTTTTTGGTTATAGCGGTGGTTTGAGAGAGAAAAGATATTTAAGATAGAGTCAATTAAGGAGTGATGAGAGAAAAGAAAGAGTAAAAAAAGGGTAATGATTAGATTGCTGTTACGGGACCAAATTGTGCATATGACCAACTTGGTTAATTTTGAAAAGACTTGCATGACATTAGCTCAAACCTTAGAATATGTTAGTGTATTTTACCATTTTCTTTTTATTTTATACCATCCTAAGAGCATTAGCATCCAGGATGCCAAAGAAGTTCTATTTTATAGCCTCAAAACCTACTTGATCTATTTTACCCTCTCATTTTACAATTCACCCAACATTCTAGGTTCTATTTTATATACAACTTATTAAAATAATATAAACTACACCATCAAATAATATAAAAAAAAAAAAAAATTATTTTCTCTCTCTTCTCTTCCAAAACTTAGCCACCACCAACCACCACTAGACTCAGCCATAAACCTTAATTTGTCTCCACCAAAATTACCCCCAAAAAAATTGTCACCACCAAAATTACCCAAAAATAATGGCCATCACTGTCACTGAAAATCCAAACCATAACCATCAAGACTCAACCCCAAACCACCACAACCACTGCAACTCATCACCCAAAAAAAGGACTCACCATCACCATACACCACAAACATCAACAACCACCAAAACCCACATTTTGCCTATCCCACATCAAAACCCACCCACCACCATGGGATTTGTGGAAGATCATGACTGTGAGCAAAACCCACCACTAAAAAAAAAAAAAAACCACAATGAGCAAGTGGCAAACCCACAGCTAGCAAAACACAGGCCCACAGCGAGCACACCCATGACGGCAAACCCAGAAATGATCTGGCCACCACTCCCAACCCAACCACTAATTTCATCCAAGCCCAACCACCACTCCCAACCCACCTACCCATAATCAAAACCCACCCAAGCCAATAATCTGGAGCACGCCGATCTGGAGCCACCCATGTCAATGATAAGAAGCCACTCAAAGAGGCTTCACCTTCAGCCGTGAGAGGAAGAGAGTAGAGAGCGTGAGAGAAAGAGATGAGAAAAAGAAGAAGAAGATAGAGGTTAGAGGAGTCTAAAGTGAGAGGAAGAGATTAAAAAAGTATTTAATCTTTGCATCCTCATCAACTATGAGGTTGCATATATGCAACCTCACTATAGTTGAGATGGGAGAATTTTTGGGTTTGCATACCTGGAGATAGAATGAATTTAAAAGTCTAGGCGGTAAAATAGCAATTGGTGGGTTTTTACACCTCCCAATACTAGTGCTCTAAAATAACATCACAATGAGATATAGGGACTGACTTTCACAAGTAATTCCTTCAAATAAATTCAAAAATGCATTCAATTATATACTGAATTTTACATGTTTAAGTGGTTAACTATGTCTATGTATGAATTCAACATTTATTTTTTGCACAATTCAAAGTGAGTGTGTGCAATCTGATCTAGTACTATATATAAAAGCAAAAGCCTTTCTCTGCAATTAAGGCCGAGCTGCCATGTAGGAAAACTGCTCATCTAAAATTCTACCACATATAAGTTAAAAAACGATAAATTATGTTGATTGGCAATGTACAACACCGTTTAAAAGCCTCTCATTATAAATAAAAAAATTAACTGCATAAATTAATTAGAAAAAGGCTTGCTTGCTGTGTAGAGAAGAAGAGAAATATCTAAGTTTGTACAGCGAGAGAAAGACACAGTCACAAAGAGAGACAGAGTTCGTATGGCACTAAGAGAGAAATATCTAAGTTCCACCATTGCTGTCAATTTTTCCGCCACTATCCATTCTCTCGCCAAACTCAGAACACCGAAACTGCAAGCACACAGAAATTAAGATTGAGGAAGAGAAATCTAAGTGCCATTAACTCTGTCGATCAGGCCATTTACCTGCCATCATCAGATTGCTGAAACTGCCACTGGTAATTTTTCCCCTTTCTTAGATCTAGGTATGAAATATGACTTAGTTTTTGGGTATTTTGGTTGGATAGGTATAGATTTAGATATTTGCTTTGATGTTTTGGGATTTTCTATTATGATTTGTAGATTTCAGATTTTGATGTTGTTTGTTTTGTTATGGGTATGTTTATTTAACTTAGGGAAAGGATGTCTCTATGTGGTGATGAAACATCTATGTGGTGATGAAACATCTAAGAATGAATGGAGGCATATTGGGGAAGCTTGATACTGTAGATGTGGCTGAGGTCATATGCATAGTTTTCTTATTTCAACAAATCATGTATTCAAGTTGTATTTTGTTAGACGTTAATATATATATATATATATATATATATTCTTTTTCTTTTTTTTTTTGATGGAGTTAGACGTTAATAATTGAGAATTCATGTAGTCTGATGGTTATACATTATCATTTTTCTGATGGTTATAACCATTCACTTAGTCGTTATCATTAAACCATTCTGTCACTGTCAGATTTCTAAAACCGCTACCAGTAATTTAAATAAATAAATAAATGTGTTTTATATAGGTTTTGGTTGGCTTAGTTTTGATTAGGTATTTGGGTTAATATTAGGCTCTGAATCAGGATTTTTTTGGGGAAGAATATAAATTCATGCCATTCTTTTATGTGTTTTTAATTTAAATGATAGATAATTCCCTCTTCTTTATGTTTTGGTTTCCTATGTCCTTTTTTGTGGTTGTCAAATTATTTAAGGGTTTTTTTTTTTTTTCAATTAAGCTTTTCTTGCAGTTGTGATATAAATGACAAAGATTTGATAGATCAAATTGTTTAAGGCAAGTAATTTCTTTACAATGAGTATCAGCAAATTATCAACAAGCTTTTCGAATTCCCCCTTTTATATTATTTTCATCTTAATTGTTTTGTTTCCTGCATTGCACAATGAACCAGATTAACAGCTTTTTAAGACTCACCTAATCTCATTAGATCTCAAGGTCAAGATATTTTTTCCTTTTTATGTTTTGTTGGGCTTTATGGAGTCTAGTTGTGTTTGATCCGGATTATGACCCGATTCAAAATAATGTTGTTACAGTTTTTAATGGGAGATTTTTTGAGGCTTAGTCCATGAAGCGGAGGCTTGGGAAATTTTTGGCCCCTTTTTGTAGTCCAATGTGAATCCTATGCACAGGATATAAAAAACTGTTTTTTTGGAGATTAGGGTTTTGATGTTGTTTTTAAGAGAAAAACTGTACTGCCGCACTCTGTATTTTTTTTCTTTGAGAATAGTGAAATCCCTACAACTCCGTGGATGTAGGTAAATTGCCGAACCATGTAAATACTGTCTTGTGTGTGATTATTTTTCTTTGGCGTATTTTTTTCTTCTGTTTTTGCATCTCACAGATTTGAGAATTTCGTAAATATTCCCATCACTATGTTCTTTTCTCCTTATTCTTTAAATGGATTTCTTTTTGTCTACATGAATATTAGATGGGTATAGAATCTCTTGAAAACCACTTCATTCTCCCTCTCTCAAATTTTGCCTTTTGTCATATGCACAAAAAGTTTTTAATAAAATAGCTTAATTTTTTTCCCCTTTTAACTTCAATAGACTTTAATATAACTATATGAAAGGTTTGTTGTAGACTGTTGTCCTCTTGGTTGGTATGTTCTGTGAAGTTGAGGTGGATCCGTGAAAAGGGTTTTGGGTAAAATGGAAGGTTTGTTGCAATCCTGTCAGTTTAAATTATTTTGGTTGTTTTAGTTGCACACCTCTAATTATGGAATTTATCTATAAGAAATTGTAAACTTATATGGATCTTTCAAAAATAAAATTTGCATTTCTTTCCAGTTGCTTTATTCAGGTTTTTTTATTTTTTATTTTATGTTTTTAAATGTAACCAAAAAAAAAAAAAAAAGTGTTTTGATAGGAGCTTTGCTAATTTGTTTATATCATGTTTCTGAATGCAAGGAATCTTTTCCTAAAATTTTAGTTTTTTTGTGGTTGGTTTTCTCTGCGTGAGTGTCTTTGTTTCCTTGAGTAGCTTCATACTCTATGAGATCTAAATAATATTTTATGTTGTCTTTTGACATTGAAGTTACTAAATCTTACATTACTAGCAATGAAGATAAGTTAATTAATTAACGATATTAAACATCTTGATATCTATGTTTCAGTTGACCAAAGTGAAGAGTTGAATCCATACTACTTACAGCTCTTTTGTCCTAATTTTGAAAGAATAATAGTCTCTAATTTCAACTTATGATGAAGTTTGAAAGCTTCTCCTACAAAGCGATTTGGACATGTGTAGTAGTAAAGACAAATCTTTCCTTCAGCTCTTGGTTTTATGTAATTGATATTTTTAAGTAAAGAATTATCTTTTGGCTAACATTCAGAACACTCTTTTCATATGGCTAGGACTTGTGCACATTTTATACTGATATAGAAATATTATGTTTGATATATTTGAAGGTGATTACATAATAAGTAGGGCTAATTGTCATGACTTTCACATTGAAGTACATCTGAATCTACTCTTTTCAATAGACATAGGAATATTATGTTTGTCATATTTGCTAACTTCAAGATAAGAACATGCTATAACCCATTAAATTCATTTACTTTGAGAGTTATATCTAGGAAAATCTTTGAATTATCTATTATTGGGGAATTTCGCAATGTGTACGTGTTTTTGTTTGATTTGTTTAATATAAAAATTTATTTGACACATTCCCATTGAGACAACCTTTGAATTCTCCATTACTAGCAAGATTGGCAGATTGTGAATAAATGTGTTTAAATAAAATAAATAAATAAATAACTAATGCATTCTCTTAGAGATTATTATTGTGGATGTTTATATGTAGAAGAGCATGAACTTTGAACCTTACTAAATAGTGATAGCACTGTTATGAACTAATGAACTACTAAATTATGAGTATTTGAACACGCACCCAATCATATATCAATGAATCAAATAGCATGCTAACTAATTTCCATCTTATTTTATCTAAAATCTGTAACTTCACAGTTTTTCTATATTTTTCCTTTTCCTTTGTCTTGGTATTTTTAATGTTTATATGTTTTCATTCTAGATAAAAGTCCATGCTACAAAAATATAGAACAAAACACAAAATTTTATTGCTTAGGATGTCTTCATCTTGATTTGATATTGATCATTAAATAGCATTATGATGTTTGAGCAATATGCATATATTTAGACACTTTTTGATGCACCATTTAATTAAATTGTCGATCATTGTAGGAAATAAAAAAATTGTTGTTGTGGGAAAATCAAAGAATGACAACTCCATTGAAAATCAGCAAATAGAAGTAGCATATACATTTGCCAAATGCTTCATAAACATCACAAGACTACTAAATAGTGTAAATTTGTGATTTACAACTATGTTTTATGTTGGCTTTATTCCATGACAAAAAAGTGTTGTATTTGCATTATTTTGTTCCTTGTATTTTGTGGGTTTTTATTGTATTGGGTTTAGTATTAAGTTGGTTAAGAATCGAGCATGAAATGAAGAACCAATGTTGTTTCGCGAGTGCTTCGCGAGACAAGCCATCTCGCGAGGTACCTGCAAATTATTCTGCCTAGAGGATTTTAAGTGTGACTTTCTTACCCTTCACTCATATTATATATACCCTCACTATCCATAAAAGTAAAAGGGGTCATTCATAGAGAGAAAACCCTAGATAGGTTTTTACAACACAACACACCCATCTTTTAAAGAGAGAGCTATTCATCCTTAGTGAGAAATCATTGTAGCATCTTCTCCTCCTCTTTCCCATTGTCATACCTTGAGAGGAGATTTGTACTTAAACACAACTCACACATTTTTAGAGTGTAGAGAGTGTTTTGGAGTTTGGGAAGTTTTGGGGATTTGCCAAAAGAAGCCAATGAGGCTTGGTGAATGCAATCGGGCGGATTGCGGGATCCGGAAAGCTAGAGAAGACAAGGCTCCGAAAAGTCAGTTGGTAGCAGGAGCTTGAAGGGCTCAAGTACATGGGGTAGACTAGGCTTAAACGGTCTTTTGTTATTCGTGTATTCTAACTTTATTATCTAATGGATCAATTTCGAGTTAGAGGGTCACGGAAAAGTTTTTCGCCGAGTTCTTCGATTTCCTCTAAGATAACACGTTTCGGTATTATCTTATGTTTGCATCTATCTTCCTTATCCTTTAAGCTTTTTCTTTATTGTTAATGATTGATGAATATGACTTAGGGTAGTGTTATCGATTCATTATGCTCATTTGCTCTTGTTCCACACTTAGTCTAAGTTAGAGTAAAAGCAATCTAGCCGTAATTTTTATTTGGGGGTCTGAATAAGCTGTTGTGTTTTAGCACAAATCTGAGCTTTCATATAGAATGCATTGAATAAGGAAAAGAATTGAATAGGGTACAAGAGCAACTTATTAATAAACTTCTATGATATAACATTTATGTTAAGTTGAATTATACAGCTATATAAGAATTTTTATGATATAACATTTATATAATTAGAGTTTATCTGTGATTGATTTCACACTCAATTAAATTGTAATTTCCTACTAAAATTTTATTGTATTTTATAGAAATCATTCATATGATTAACAAACTTTACATGTTTTAACATGACCAATACATAAAGAACTCATGCGCATTTGGGTTTATTTATGTAAATCTGAATGCATGTCAATTGCAAATACAACTGCGTTTTTGTTTTATTATAGAAATTTATTATTGATGATAAATGGTGATTTTAAAGAGTTGGGTGTTTGGTCATACCAAATCAAAGAACCAAAAAGATACTGTTAAATGGTACTATACTTAACCTCCATGTCCTCTCTCTCAAATATCTCTCTATAATTTCATTCAATTTGTGCTTTTCATTATTAATGTTTTGTTCATCTTCTTATGCAAAAACTAATATTAGAAGTCCTTCATTCCATGTTAATATGAAAGGTTTGGATGGAATTCTAGAAGCTAGCTTGGGACTAGAAATCATTCTATAATTATGATGCTCCTAAAGCTAAGAAGCCAACAACTAGGACATCCAACTATTTGCAAAGGTGGTGTTGCTATTGTTATAGATAGAGGAAAAAGAAGGTTATAAGAAGCCTAAATTTGAGATAAAGAAAGGGTATTTCTTTTCCCATTGTTAGGAAGTTAAATTATGCAAAATATTGTTATTGATGTTGTTGCTTTTGTTGGTGTCATCAACCCAAAAGGTATAAGATACAATGATTGATAATCTAAAGTGCTTCTTACTTCCTAGAAATGCCAAAATTAACTATTGCACCTTAACTTGGGACTTCTCTGACTTGAATTGTTTAAAAACTATGTATGTCTAAAGCAATTTAGTTATAATATTATACTTTTTTTTTTTTTTTAATTCTACTTGGTTTCTAAAGATAGCTTTTTCATTTATTATTTGTTTGGTAATAGCTTCTTCTTTCTAATGGTCAAGCTTTCAATGACTACATCTTTGCACTATAAATTTTAAAGTTTTTCTGTATATATAGATGCTAAAGGTATTACTATGGCCACTGCTTCTAAAAAATAGCACCCTAAGGTTGTGGAAGGTAATTGAAAAATGCCAATAAGCTGTAAACTCAAATGCAAAGAAGGTAAGCTACTAAATAAAAGTAATAGAATAAACCCTTTATGTATAAGTGTATTTTTTTTGGCAGCATATGCCTAAGTGTTTACTGGCTTGGTTCCTTATTTTTATGCCATTACTCTTTTGGATGCATCACTCTGCTTACATTTTGTTATAGCAATTTGAATGTTTGCACTAAAAAAAATGATTTTTTTTGCTTGCTATAGTTTGAATTTGGTGTCTCTCCTTAGTTTCTCTTTGCATGCTCCATAATTAACTCGACCTATATGTTTTTTCCCTAATAAAGTGAATTTTGTCTCATGTCCTTGGAATTGTGTTTGTTGAATCCAAGAATATATATGTGTTTTCTCTAACAAAGTGATTCTTTTCTTATGTCCTTGGAATTGTGTTTGTTGCTATAATATGCTTGAATTATGGATTATTATTTTATTGCCTTGGTCATTACAGTATGATTTCAAGAGGGAGAGAACAACCAAAAGTTGATATAATGAGTTATCATGCAATTTTTTGTAGTGGTGTTTTCTTCTCTCAAAGTTGTGGATTTAGGATGAAAGACTATGTTATCTTTGTTTTTATCAACGGAAGACTCTGCACCAGTGCAGCACAATTTATTTATTTTTGTTAAATCAAAATGCTATAGTGATGAAATTCTATAATGTTCTTTATGTTTAGTTTTTTACAAAATTTCCATTTCTATAAACTGGTAGGTTAGTCATACCCGCCCTCTACTTTTTTTATTATTTTATTTTATTTTATACAAGATAGAAATTCGACTCTACCTTAATTTAAGTATATGTGTGTGAATATTCCTCCTAGAGACTTGAACGCCGACCCTTACTCCCCATACCCTACCTTCTGCTTAAAGTTGAGACACAATGTCACCTATTCCTAAATATATGTAATGTTTTTTTTTTTTTTTTGGTAAAAATGGTAGGTGTATTGGAGGGTGAGACTTGAGAGGACAAAGTTTTATGAAGTAACCATTTTGTAGGACTATCAAGCCATTTTGAATGCTGCCCAAAGGAGAAAAAATAAAAATAAAAATAAAATATAGTTTGCTAAGTGCTAACCATGATAATTGGTGATAAGATTAGATTTGGGACTGGTTTATAGTTTGATGGCTGTAACTAGAAAATAAATCAAATTTGAATTGGGTTGAATAAAAAGGATTGACATTTTTAAAAAGTACAGAAAAGTAACACCAAAAAAGAAAAAAGAAAAAAAAAAGACTACAATAAAAGTTTTTTTTTTTTTTTTTTTTTAACTTTGTGGAATACCCCGCGCATTCCAGGTATTTTCGTACGCATGGGCGGTCTGCAAACATGGAGCCCACAGGAAAGAGAAGCAAAATTTTGGTTTGAAAGTCCCAATTAATAAAAAACATTAAAAAAAATTTAAAAAAAAACAATAGAAGAAGAAAGTGACAACTGTCACTCACTTGTTTGTCACTGTCAGAAAAGTAACAAAGCGGGGAAGGAATAAAAACAAATCTATCTCTGTGTATGTTTACGATAAATTAGATAAATATTAAATGACAAACTGTCATTAACTGTAATTTTTGGATAAAAAAATAATTTTAATAATAAATTTAAATTAAAACTAATTTTTATAATATAAAATTTGCTGAAAAGTTTTGTAAAAATATTATGAACATAACATAACTCAAAATTTAAAAAAAAAAAAATCACATTTTAGCTACTTTATTTACTTTAGAACATTGGTTAACTCTTCATTTGACATAATATGGACATGTGTTCGACTTTTATTGGCTCTAGTATACTAAGTACAAACTAACTCTTACCTTTTATTTTATAGGATTTTACTAACAGATGCCTTTAAGATATTTATAATAAATTGTTTTAAGAATTTTTTTTAGTTAGAAAATGAAAAAGTAACTTTTTTTTTTTTGATAACTTTTACAATTTTTAATAAAAAAATTTTCATAAAAAATGATTAATAGATGTCCTAAGGACATACATTAACCGAACCATATTTTATATTACTGTTTTAACTATACATCTTACATTTTATGCTCTGTTTTCTTATAAGATTAAAATAATATTAGTAGAAAAATAATATTTTTTAAGATATAAAGGCTGGTTAACATTATCTTAGATAGTAGTGTAAAAAGTAGAAACATACAAAAATCTCGAGAGTGTTGAAACATTGAACATTGAACGATTTTAAACAATCGGTGCTACAGATAAATAAAAAATAGCTAAGAACACATTTTAGAAGGTGACATTATTGCTCAAAGATATACTGGAGAGAGGGATGACTCAAGACTCAAGAACATGCCAGTTTGATTGCCACCGACTCTAATAGAAAATGAATTTGATGGGTCATTAAAAATGAATTGTTGACTTTACCCATCTTCTCAGCACGCATGCTTCCATGAGGGGCTGGGGCCTACCTCTTTTTGATAAGGAAAAGGTATATTCCTTTCATATGCATTAATAAAGCGGCTTCTTTGAGCTTTTTCACTCGCACCAGCCATTTCCTAAACCTCTAACCTCACTGTTTAAGCTCATCCATTTTCTTTATGGCTTTAATTCCATCAGCAGCTTCTTCTTCTTCTTCTTCCTCTTCCAAGGGACGGAAATACAATGTTTTTCTCAGTTTTAGAGGGGAGGACACTCGCACAAAATTTACAGACCATCTATATGCTGGTTTGATACAGAAAGGAATATCAACTTTTAGGGACGATGAAAAACTGAAGCAAGGAACACTTATTGCCCCAGAGCTCTTGAAAGCAATAGAAGAATCAAGATTTGCTGTTGTTATTCTATCAAGAGACTATGCTTCTTCAAGGTGGTGCTTGATTGAACTAACAAAAATTGTTGAGTGCATAGAAAAGACGGGGTTGGTAGTTCTACCTATTTTTCACTATGTGGATCCTAGTGATGTGAGGAATCATAAAGGGATTTTTGCAAAAGCCATTGCTAAACATGAAGAGAGTTTCAAAGATAATATAGAAATTGTACAAACGTGGAAAGCTGCTCTAACAAAGATTGCCAATCTTGCTGGATGGGATTTAAAGAATAAGTAAGAAATTCTTTGGAATAATGTTATTTATGGTCAATTTTTTTTTTCCTGAATTTATTTACCATTACTTACGTTTTTTTTTTTTTACATGGCCACATGATGAGAGAGTACTAAAGTTCTTATAGAAAAATTTAGTCCAACTCTATTGTAATCCTAGTAGGACTAGATTCCTGTCATGCAAGTACATAATTACACAGACTTGGGCCTTACAACAAATTTGTCCCCTAATAGCTCTAAAATTGCCCTATAATACATCTAGCAATGAATTTCTTTGTCCCTTGTAAACTTAGGGAATTATAATCTCAAATTGGACTTTGGATGAACCTTTGCATAGTTTGGCATGGTAGACCCTATATTACCCAATATGAGCAAAAAGGCTCGAACTTGGTAATCCTCATTCTACTAGTGACTCGCGGATTCCTTAGCTTTTCTTTTTTATAAACTACTGGCCTACTTGTAGTTTTTTATTCGAATTCCTGCCTCCAATTTATAATTTGTGTTTCCTGCAAAATTGTCTCGATAAGCATGTAAAAATTTCCAAAGCAAGTGTTTAGCGAAAAGTAGAATTATATATATAGTTAATACTTCAATTGTTTAATTTTTAATTTTTTATGAAAAAAAGGGTGCATGAAAATAGCAATCCTAGAAATGTACAACAGAGGACTAAATATAATTAGGCACTCTCAATGTGGCTGAACGAAGCGAAGACTATGCTTATGTTGAATGTTTTGTCTCTACATGTGGCTAGCTCTACCTCATCAAAATTATTGTTTTGCCTTTTTTTTTTTTTTTTTTGGCAGGCATGAATCAATAGTTATCCAAGAAATCATTGGACGGATATTTAGTGAGTTGTATAGTAAATTCTCAAGCGTTTCTGAGGAACTTGTTGGAATGGACTCCTGCGTGGAGGAAATGTTGGATTCATATTTAGGCAGAGGGTTGGGTAGTGTTTGCTTTGTTGGGATCTACGGGATGGGTGGAATAGGCAAAACAACTCTTGCACAAGAAATTTATAAAAGAATTTCTGGTAACTTTGAAGCTAGTAGCTTTATTGCTAATGTTAGAGAAGAAACCAAAAATCAAGGTCTAGTTTCTTTACAAAAACAACTTCTTTCTAAGATCCTCAAGAAAAGTGAAATAAATATATGGAATGTTTTTGAGGGAATCAATATTATACGGAATACACTATGTAATAAAAGGGTTTTTATTGTTCTTGATGATGTGGATAAAGAAGAACAGTTTGGAGCATTAGCAGGAAAGCATGATTGGTTTGGTCCAGGAAGTAGAATCATTGTAACAAGTAGAGATAGTCATTTATTGATAAGATGTGGTGTGAATGATATATATACAGCTAAGGGTTTGAGTAATGATGATGCTTTGCAACTTTTTAGTTGGAGAGCTTTCCATAAACCTTATCCTGAAGAAGATTATGTGAATTTGTCTAATGACTTTGTGAATTATGCTAAAGGCCTTCCTTTAGCTCTTAAAGTTTTAGGTTCGTCATTGTTTGCTAAAAGAACAAATGAATGGAAAAGTGCCCTTGATAAACTAAAAAAAGAACCTAATAAAAACATTTTGGATATACTTGAAATAAGTTTTGATGGGCTAACAAATTCACAGAAATGATTGTTTTTAGATATTGCATGTTTTTTCAAAGGAGAGAACAAAGATAGCATAAGAGATATACTGGAAAGTTTTGGCTATTATCCAGACTACAATATTGGTGTTCTTATGGACAAATCTCTCATAACCATTGATAACGGAAGAGATTTGTGGATGCATGATTTGCTACAAGATATGGGTCAAGAAATCGTTCTTCGTGAATCTCCTAAAGAGCCTGGTAGACGTAGTAGGTTGTGGATTTACGAGGATGTCATTCATGTATTAAAGAATAATACTGTAAGCTAACTAATATAAACTTGAACTTAAATAATTACATATCTTATTATTGATTTTTTAAAGATTTTACTAATTATCTAATTTCATTGTTTTTGGTTATTAGGGAACAGAGGTAGTTGAAGGCATAATGCTAAATATACCTATTCAAAAAAAGGAACAATTAAGTGCTAAAGCTTTCTCAAAGATGAAGTTTTTGAGATTGCTTAAAATTGCTAGTAAGGAACTTCTACAAAACTTCATAAATGGTCCTATGCAACTTCCAGAAGATATTCTTGGAGGTGTGGTGCAACTTCCACAAGGCCTTAGTTATCTATCTAATGAGTTGTGTGTTCTTGAATGGCATGGATATCATTTAAAATGCATACCAACCAATTTCCAACCAAACAAACTTGTTGAGTTGAGAATGCATTGTAGTGGGATCAAACAACTATGGAAAGGAAATATGGTAAGATTTTAGTTATGCAAATGTTCATTTTATTCCTTTTCATTAAGCCCTGTCTTTATCTAATTATTTATTGGTTTATAACAGAATTTAGTTGAGTTAAAACTCATAGACCTAAGTGGCTCTCAAAACTTGATTAAGATCCCGGACCTTAGTGGAGCCCCAAAGCTTAAGCAATTGATTCTTCAACATTGTACAAGACTATATAAGATTCACTCATCTCTTGGAGATCTCAAACAACTAATTCGATTGGATCTGAATGGTTGCAAATGTCTCAAAAACCTTCCTCACAAGGTCAGCTTGGAAGCACTTGAAATTTTCGATCTTGGTGGTTGTTCAAGATTGAAGAAGTTTCCAAAAATTGTAGGAAATATGTCATGTTTGTCAAAACTTTGTTTGAGTGAGACTGCTATAAATGAACTAACATTCTCTGTGGAGTATTTAACTGGCCTTATTGAATTGGATCTAAGAAATTGCAAAAATCTTTTTAGCCTTTCGGATGCCTACTGCTGTTTAATATCTTTGAAGATTCTCATTTTATCTGGTTGTTCAAATCTTAAAGAACTACCAGAGAATTTGGGGAATATCAAAGGTCTGGAGGAGCTAGATGTGAGTGGAACTGCTATAACAAGGCTACCTTCGTCTATTGTTCACTTAAAAAATCTTAGGGTGCTATCTCTTCGTGAATGTGTGGGGCTATTGTCGAAATCATCTAATATGCTTCTTAGTTTTCCTTTAATGCAGCCAAGAAGTAGTCCAGATCTCATGGGCATGTTACAAGGCTTATGTTCTTTAACCAATTTGGATCTAAGCTATTGCAATCTTCAGACAATTCCTAATGCTTTTGGGTGCTTGTCATCTTTAGAGTATTTAAATCTAAGGGGAAATAATTTTGTTTGCCTTCCTGAAAGTATCATTCAACTATCTAATCTGGAAAGTCTTTGTTTGGATGGTTGCACTCAACTTCGAATGTGCCCCAAGCTTCCATTAAATATTGAGTTTATCGATGCAAGAGGGTGTACCTCACTAGAAACATTTTCATTAAGACCAGAACATGATTTTGATCCGAATCTACATCTTCAGTATTGCGACAAATTGATTAAGAATGAAGGCTACAATGAACTATTTTCAACAATGCTGAGACGTTATATCATTAAGGTCTCTCTCTCTCTCTCTCTCGGATGTGAAGTTCTAAAAATCATGATTTGTTTGTTTCACGGATGCTCTATAAGTTGTTATGTCATTCAGGTTCTCTCTCTCTCTCTCTTGCATGTGAAGTTCTAAACATCATGATTTGTTTGTTTCAGGAATGCTCTCAGCTAAAGCTAAGTCATTATATGATTGAAGAGGTATCTCTCCCTCTCTCTCTCTCTCTCTCTCTCTCTCTCTCTCTCTCTTGCATGTGAAGTTCTAAACATCATGATTTGTTTGTTTCAGGAATGCTCTCAGCTAAAGCTAAGTCATTATATGATTGAAGAGGTATCTCTCCCTCTCTCTCTCTCTCTCTCTCTTGCATGTGAAGTTCTAAACATCATGATTTGTTTGTTTCAGGAATGCTCTCAGCTAAAGCTAAGTCATTATATGATTGAAGAGGTATCTCTCCCTCTCTCTCTCTCTCTCTCTCTCTCCTCTCTCTCTCTCTTCTCTTCTCTCTCTCTCTCTCTCTCTCTCTCTCTCTCTCTCTCTCTTGCATGTGAAGTTCTAAACATCATGATTTGTTTGTTTTAGGAATGCTCTCAGCTAACGCTAAGTCATTATATGATTGAAGAGGTATCTCTCCCTCTCTCTCTCTCTCTCTCTCTCTCTCTCTCTCTCTCTCTCTCTCTCTCTCTCTCTCTTGCATGTGAAGTTCTAAAAATCATGATTTGTTTGTTTCAGATATGCTTTCTGTCTTTTTCATATCTCGCAATTCCTGGAAGTGAAATTCCGAATTGGTTTAGGCATCGAAATGTGGGGATTTCGGTAAATCTGGAAGTGCCTTCACATTTATTATTATCTAACAAATTTATGGGAATTGCTGTGTGCACTGTTTTTATACCCCGCCGATATTGTCCACTTTACCAACTTCACGGAGAAGAGTGGCTTTCATGTCGAATTAAAATCAACAAACCTTATCTTATTAGATGGGCCATTTCATTATCCGCGGAAATTGATAAGATTGAATCGTCTCAGATTTATCTGCTATATTTTCCCTCTATAAAGTTCGAAGGCCCCTGGAAAGACGTATTGAATCAAGCAGATGCTTATGCACTCAACCAAATTGAGGTTGAATTTAGAACCTTAATTGATATGCATCCACTTGATAAAGTGGATGCTTATGCATCCAACCAATTGGAGATTATGAAATGCGGAGCCCATTTGGTATTTGAGCAAGACATTGAAGATCTCAAACAATCTAAGGTTGGGTCTAGTAGTTGCATAATCACTCCATATGAGGATAATGATTTAGACGATTCAGAGAAAGATTCTAAAATTAAGGGAAGCCCAGATGCCAAACCACCACATCTGAAGTGGATAGCAAGGTAAGCTCTCCTTGAATATTAGCGATTTCTATCATTAATTGTGTAGTTGCTGATCAGAATAGTCCTTATTGTTTTACTATAAACAGAATTTTATTTATTTAGTAAAATTTATTTTCTTTTCCACTCAAATGCCAGCTGGTACAGACATTTTTACCGTCTTTGAGCGTCTCTGGGGTTGATGCTGATGATGACGGAGTGGAACTGGGTTTGGTGCTATTTCTGTTTGGCTACAAGGAAACTTGAGGTAAATTTATGTAGAAATGGTAAAAAGCTTTTGAATTATATGGGCTGAAATAGTGGTTCCAGACTTATTTCTTGAGTTCTTAATTTTTTCGTTTTCCCTTCAGAACATATAATTGTTTTTTCTTTATCCAATAGTTTTCATAGAAACTTTTCAGAACACATAAGCACAGCTCAAGCAAGCCAGTTGTGTTTGGCTTTGCTGACAATTTCTTTCCTTTAAATAAAATGAATTTTTTTCCAAGAAAATAGGAGCTAATTGTGAGTTATGTTGTTTTGTATATATGTTTTCTGAAGGTACCAGTTGGAGCTATGCCAGAAAGCTTTGGAGGTGAATATTATTGATTATTTGGGGACGAGCATATGCATATGTATCATCCTTGCCCCTATGGTAGGCTCTGGTTCAGCAGGTGAGCTACTGTCTATCATGTTGGTTTTGTAATTTGATGTTCCATTTTGGCTTGTATTTAAGTTTGAGACAATATTTGTAATTTATATGGATGGTACATTGCACAATAATGAAGTGATGTGCTCTTTAGTTTGACTAAGGTTTTAGGTGTGTAGGCCGTGAGAAGCGGTAGGGTCATTGTGTTTTAGTGCTTATGTATGCAATTTCTCATTGTGATTCTAGATTTTAAAAAGGGGCTTTCTGAATCTAGGTGCTTCAAGTTCACCTTGGAAGGTAGTTTGGCATTTTATCAATAGAACCTTGATTATACTATGAAGTCATGACCCCTTGAAATATATAAACAATATCAAAATAGGGCTAGACTACCAGAAAATACAAAAGCATCAATTCCTAGAACCGAGGATTCAATTCCTAGAAATTAACCAACCTTGAAAGTGCAGAAGCTTGGGCTTACTCTTTTAACAGCAAGGTGATATCACTGATATGAAGTGTTTTAGCAAGCAATAAAGGATTGTGTGGCCTCTTTATTTGTTAATTGGGGTCTCATTCGTCAATTGATGATTGATAATAGCAAAAGAAAAATGCAAAACTATAATTTTGATTTATGAGGCATGACCCAGTAGCACAAGAAGCTCTAATGAGGAATTTCACCTTGAGAGACTAAGACAACCCACTGATGCCATTCTTAAAGATATGGGAAAAAAAGTTTTAGAATAACCTCTCCACTACTTGCACAGTTGCCTTCAGTGCTATTGTGCTCTTCCTTCTATCATAAATTTAAATAAAATATCTCATTTATTTCTTATTCTCTTTGTGATTTGGTGAGTAATGACTTTTCCATTAATACCTTTCACTCATATTAGCTCTACCTCATTTATTAAAAAAAAATCTTCCTTCTTAATTTTCATGTAAATCAAAATTTCCATAGTTGAATACTTTCTTGCTTGATCTGTTAGTTGAATACTTTTCTACATGATATCTACTCTACCAATAAATTATTGCTAGGATGCGGATGTTGTGTTGAGAATTTAACCTAATTCCCAAAACCTATGAGATGCAAAAATAGAGAAAAAAAAAAAAACCACACACACAAAGATTTACGTGGTTTGGCTATATACTTACATCCATGAAGTTGCTGCAATTTTCACTATGTCAAGGAGAAAAATACAGAGGTGGCTATAGTTCAATGATGCAGGCACCCCTAATTCTGAAGCAACAAATATATACCCAAACAATGGGTCCAAAACAAGCCAAAAATGCTCTTGTTGGCCCAGACCTATGCTCCATGGCCTCACCAAAAAATCCCATTTAAAACCATAATGCTTCCAATTCGGGTTGGATCACAAACTAGATTGAACACAAAACAGGCTCCACATAGTCCAACAAGTTGATTATTGAAGATGTGAAGTTCAAGAATTTTATAAACACTGGAAATTTTACCACAAAATGGGTATTCACACTTCAATAATTGATAGATTAACATTGCCAAAATGTATATATTTTTTATTCTTTTGGATAAACATCGTAATAGACTGCTTAAGATGTTCGAGACCATTGTTGTTTGTAAGTTATAGTTGAATTAGATTGGCACTGACAGAAAAGAAATTTAAATTAGAATATGTGATTGCCAACACTTACATCATTTTAAGTGTCATAGGAAGTAACAAATGAGAGAAGCATACTGCTTGTGTATATGATCTGTGTGATATTGGGCCAGCGCTAGTGTTCACAGACATTTTTATGGGACAATGTCCTATTTTGGAATTTTGTTGGTAAATCTCATGTGCATGATTTATACCGTTCTCTGCATCTCAACCTGCACTGGAAAATGTATCCTCATGATTTAAATGACCCCTTATTATTCCTTAAGTTTTGGTTTGGTTCTCCATTTTATAGGACATCAAATAGTTCTGCTTACAGTCATTGTGGATGTCCTCGTACATATAAAATATGTACAATGTTATATTAATATATTGGCTTTCAAGCTGTCAATTCTTTCTATTTTTATTTTTATTTTGGGGGCGTGGGGTGTGCATATTGCGGTTGACTCTGCCTCTCCTGCTAATCATGTTCATGTAACTGGTCAGATGCCTGTGAATTGACTATTTTTTTCTGGACGTAAAGAGGACTTGCTGATGACTGTGCAGAAGTGCTGGTTGTTTCTGCTTCTGCTGATGACTGTGCTGTTAAGCCTTTGGCAAGTTCAGCTACTAAGTGGGCAAAGAGGCGCTTTTTATTGGATGTATTCCAATTGAAGCTACTGTTGATAATATGCAGTTGCATTTCAATCAGTTTGGCTATCTTTTGGATGTGTATCTTCCCAAGGTAAACGTAGCTGATTTTTGTCTAGATTAATTGAGAATGTGTGGATGGTTAGCTGATGAAAATATTATTGCACCGTATTTCTTAACAACTTTTTTCTAAATTCTTCAACCATGGCTATGAAGTATGTGAAAAGATGTGTTGTTAAACCAGCTTGTGTTTGTTTAAGGTTTTATAATGGGCTTGCTTGCAGAGGATACTTTTACCA